>NC_035447.2:49662391-49964306 GCF_002127325.2 Helianthus annuus | reverse complement strand
AGTTCTGCCCAGGTATTATAATGGTTGGTTTGTTGATCAAGAACTAACGGGACCGAGTTCTTGATGTTGTTGACGGTGATAGCAGGATGAATAGCTGGAGAAGACATGAGGATCGGTGAAAGGTGAAGAACAGGATGACGGCAAAGAGGGGGAGGGGGGGCGGCGAAAACAGGTTAGGGTAACCTAGACTCTTGATACCATGAAAGATATGGTTCAATCCCTTGATCCTTTTCTCATTCATAACAATACATATATACAGAATACATGACCCAATAATATGGGAAGATAATAATTACAAATCACTTCCTAAAATACATTTTCTAGGTCTATTCTATTAAAAAAGATGTCAGAATTTATAAGAAATCATAAATAAACACAAAATTTGTACAAAACAGAGAAAAATGATGAAACTATAGCAATGTGAAACATTTATATATCAAACACATTACCATTTCTTTCATAAAATATAGCTCTCCTTTCAGAGTGCTCAATGATGACTCATGGGATACCCAAATTATCAAGCAACCCTGCACTGCATATACAAAAGAATATAGTTCCAAATATAACTTATAAATGCATAGCAACAGATGCAGTTCAAAACAGATATGCACAGGTTCAAACATCTCCACTCGTATATTGGTTTTTTTTTATTATTAAATAAAAGCAAAAGCATCCCACAAAAGGGATATCAGGTTTAAACATCTCATAAAGTTAAAAACCTAAAATCCATTAAATGAAATTGGTCTAAATTACTCAAAAGTGAGACATTCAAGAACAATGGACCAGTAGCGTAACTAAACATTGTGAGCATTTGTGTTCTTGAAGTAGGGCACTAATCAAATGGGTTTCTAGTAGGAATAACATAAACACAAACCTGATTTTGCTTTTGGAGGGGAGAAGAAGCGGGAATAAGTACCAAGTTGTGTGGGCGGGGGACTCGATGGAAGGCCCAGGTGTATAGGGTAGCAACCGGGTGTTTGGTTCATATGAATTCAATTGAATTTAAGGGAATTGGAATTTGAATTCCATCTCTTAGGTAGCGTTCGTTTCATGGAATGAAATTAGGAAGTTTTTCTTTGTAAAATTGATCTTGGTTGGGGGAGGGAGGAATTTGAAATCCCATGAATTTCTTTAATCAATGAAATTTGTGACTATTTCAACATTCCTTAGAAATCCTTCACTCAAATGAAGTAATGGAATGGAATGGAATGTTGAAATAGTCACAAATTTCATTGATTAAAGAAATTCATGGGATTTCAAATTCCCCCCTCCCCCAACCAAGATCAATTTTACAAAGAAAAACTTCCTAATTCCATTCCATTCCATTCCATGAAACGAACGCTACCTTAAGATATTTGGTTTAGAGAATTTGATGGAATTGGAATCCCAATTCCAATCTTTATGTGTTTGGTTGACATTGGAATTGGAATTTGGCATTAATTCCTTCAAATTCCTATAATTAAAGGAATTCAAAATCCTTCCTATATGTAAAGGAATTAAAGTAAATTCATTGGAATCTTCGAGCGTTTCGACCCGCACCGTTTCAACCCGTACCATTTCAATCCGAACCGTTTTGACTCGTACCGTTTCGACGCGAACAGTTTTGACTCGTACCGCTTCGACCCGTGTCGTTGACCCAAACCAAACACAACAAAAATGGAATTGAGATTCCAATTCCAACAATTTCCAATACCAATTGGAATGTTTAAATTCCAAATCCAATTCCTTCAAATTCTAATTTCTATACAAATTCCAATTCCAATTCCAAATCATTCCGCAAACCAAACGCCCCCTTAGAAAATGGGGGATGAGGATGGAGATAAGGACATGATGTAGGGGTGAATTTGAATTTTAAGGCCTGTTTGGTTGACAGCAATCCATAGGATTTCAAGAGAATTGGAACTTGAATTCCATTCCTTTATGTGTTTGGTTGGACAAATTAGTTAAAGGAAATTGGATTTCAATTCCAACAAAATCCTTTATTTAATGGAATTCAGATTCCTTCTAAATTTCAAAGGAGAGTTTCGAAAACCACGAGAATGTTTCAAAAGTTACAGAAATAACCCCATCCTCTTTTATTTTTGTCTAAAAACCAAAAAATAATAAAAAAATCCAAAAAATAATAAAAAATCCAAAAAATTCTAAAAAATCAAAAAATAAAAAAAAACTCTAAAAAATCAAAAAAATAATAAAAAACCTAAAAAATCCGAAAAATTCTAAAAAATAATAAAAAATCAAAAAATAATAAAAAATCCAAAAAAATCCAAAAAAAATCAAAAAAAATCAAAAAAATAAAAAAAAAATCAAAAAAATAATAAAAAATCCAGATTATTCTAAAAAAATCAAAAAAAAATTCTAAAAAATCCAAAAAATTCTAAAAAATCAAAAAAGAAATAAAAAAACCAAAAAATCTAAAAAATCAGAAAAACTCTAAAAAGCCAAAAAATAATAAAAAAATCCAAAATATTCTAAAAATTTAAAAAATCGAAAAAATAATAATAAATCCAAAAAATTCTAAAAAATCTAAAAATCCTAAAAAATCAAAAAAATAATAAAAAATCCAAGAAATACTAAAAAAATCCAAAAAACTCTAAAAATCAAAAAAAATAATAAAAAATGCAAAAAAATCTAAAAAAATCCAAAAAATTATAAAAAAATATAAAAAACAAAAAAATCTGAAAAATCTAAAAATAAAAAAAATCCAAAAAATTCTAAAAAAATCTAAAAAAAATCTAAAAATCAAAAAATAATAAAAAATCCAAAAATCCAAAAAAAAACCAAAAAAATTTATAAAATAACAAAAATATAAAAAATTAAAAATATAATAAAAAATCCAAAATATTCTAAAAAAATCAAAAAAATAAAAAAAATTCAAAAAAACAATTTTTCAATTTTTTCAATTTTTTAGAATTTTTGGATTTTTTTTATTATTTTTTAGATTTTTTTCGATTTTTTATTATTTTTTAATTTTTTTGAATTTTTAGGATTTTTTGGATTTTTTATTATTTTTTAGAATTTTTTTTATTTTTTAGAATTTTTAGAATTTTTTATTTTTTTAGATTTTTTTTTGAAGTTTTAGGATTTTTTATTATTTTTTAGATTTTTTTGATTTTTTAGAATTTTTTGGATTTTTTATTATTTTTTAGATTTTTTTAAATTTTTAGGATTTTTTAGATTTTTTTAATATTTTTTAGAATTTTTTGGAATATTTATTATTTTTTAGATTTTTTTGAATTTTTATGATTTTTTTGGATTTTTTATTATTTTTTTGAATTTTTATAATTTTTTATATTTTTTTCAATTTTTATCTAAGATAGTTGTTTTTAAAACTTTTGCCAATTGTTTATAACTAGGGGTAATTTTGTCTTTTTTGGTATTTTTAAATTCTAATTCCATTAATACATTTATCAACCAAACACATCTATGGATTTCAAATGAATCCATAAAATTCCAATTCCAATTCAAATTTCAATTCCCTTAGGTAGCGTTTGGTATGCAGGAATGAGAGGTGGAATGGAATAGACCATTGAGGGGGAATGAAGAAAAGAGTGTTTGTTTGGTCGATAGAATGGAATCGCCCATTTCAAAATGCATTCCATTCCCTCAAAATCATTTCATCCCTCCCCCCTGTTTTTTTTTTCCATTCCATTCCCTCTCCATCCTTCATTAACAACACCACAACCTACTATCGTTGCCACCACCCACCACCACTGTCAACCCCCGCCGTCACCCACCTTCGCCGCCACCTGCCACCGCCACCACCCGCCACCCACCTCCATCCCCGCCACCGTCGTCGCCGCCATCCACCATCGCCGTTGCCACCTTCGATCATCGCTGCCACCATTGTCGTTGCCACTTCCAATCACCGCCGCTGTCGCCACCCACCTTCGATCATCGCCGCCACCATGCCACCTCCGATCACCGCCGCCGTCGCCACTCAACTCCGCCATCACTATTAACCACCACCACCCACCGCCACCACCGCTACCACCTGCCACCACCGTCGCCACCGATAGCACCTCTGACCACCACCGCCACCACCGTCGCCACCGCTAGCACCTCTGACCACCACCATCGCTACCACTAGCACCTCTGACCACCACCGCCCGCCGTTACAACTGCCACCTATCACCACCAACCATCGCCGCCCGTCATTGACCACCGCCATCCAATTTTATTCCTTCTTCTTTTCTCGCATACCAAACAACAAAAAGTAATGGTTCATTCCATTCTCACATGGTAACAAAACAAGACATGGAATGGTAATGATCAATTCCATTACCTCATCCATTCCATTACCTCGTCATTCCATTTCCCCGTCCATTCCATTACCACATACCAAACAGACCCTTAGGGATTCCAATTCTAATTCCTACACATTCCGCGAACCAAACGCCCCCTAAGTATATTATCTTTTTAATTTAGGGTGATTCTATTTTTACTCAACTTTTTACTATTTAAATCAAGTGACTGGATATTAATAAATTTAAATTTGTGTTTTTTTTTAACTTCTGATATATAATGATTTACTAAAAAATAATATGGTCTTATGATGATGTGCTTATTTTTATCTACGTTTTGACATAAATTTTTATAAAAAACGGAATATAAAATTTTATAACGACTTATAAAACGTTATATTAGATACACCTCCGTTTTTATAATATTTATATCAAAACATAAAAATAAGCACATCGCAAAACCATATTCGTTTTTTTATAAAACACTATATATCGGAAGTTATAAAAAAACACAAATTTAAATTTATTAATATCACATCACTTGGTGAAAATAGCAAAAAGTTAGGTGTAAATAGTCAGACCCTATAATTTAGGGAGTAAACTTCCAAAATCGTCCATCAGGTTTGGGCCTTGTTTACCATGTTCAATTCATATATGAGCCCTGGTTTACCTTGTCCAATTCATATTCCTACCTTATAATAATTCCATTAGAAGTCCTTTTGAGTCTAAACCCTTTCGTTTGATTACCCTCTTATTTGAGCAAGTATACCCTTTTGTTAGCTTGTTCATTTGATTACCCTAGATAGTATAATTCAACGAGATATAAAGAGATGATGGCAGTCAGGAAAAGAAGCTGAAAAAGAAAAGAAAAAGAAAGATAAAGAAAAAGATAAGTATGGGGATCAAAGATCTTTATGCTATAAAAATGAAAAAAAAAAAGTTCAAGGGATTGACAAAAGAAGTAAAGAGCTAAAAATAGAAGTTGAAATGTAGTATTACTTAGCCACTTTGTTACCAAATTTCGTTTGGTCATTTACTACCTTTAGCCCGAAACCAAAATCCTAATAAAGTCCTTATAATCTGTTTAGTGTTAGTTGTTGAAATAGGCTGTTGATTTTTGTACAAGCCTATGATAATAATAGTTATATCTAGGTAGTGAGGTTTAGTAGTTTATCTAGCAAATCTTATGCTAGTTTTTTCAGAAAATAGCCGAGAGGAGTGAAAAAATGTGAGGGTATGTACTATGTAGGTATTGTATAAAAGCGGACTGGTTTAAGCTTAATATCTTCTTGTTTTTTAAAATGTATCACTAAATTGACTTGTAGAGGATGTCAATCTCTTGCCTTTGTTAGTCTTGGAAGTTGGGTTGGGGTTTGTGATTTGGAAATAACATTGGTCTTGCTTTGAGTTTTTGTGCAAATGGTTGTTAAGTTGAATCTGTTATGAAATTAGGGTTGGCAATTCTAACACGAACACGATAACACGACACGAACCTATACGAAGTTATCATGTTTCGTGTTTGACCTTAGCAGGTTTCGTGTCTAAAACAGGTCGACACGATAAGACCTTAACAGGTTTCGTGTCTAAACAGGTTAAAACCCGTTAACCTGTTAAGACCTGTTAAGTACATTTTAATAATTAAAAATTAAAAAAATATTATATGTGGGTGTAGACATGGGGTCATTAGTCGTGGGACCTTGGATGAACTATACACAAACACACGCGGTTCTTTTTACACAATCCAAACCCTAATTTTCAAATCTCTCTCACGCATACCACCATTCACAATTCGGTTCACAGCTTCCCCAATTCGGTCGTGTTCATGTCTTAAACAGGTCGTGTTCGTGTCTTAAACAGGTCGTGTCCGTGCCTTAAACCGTTTCATAACAGGTCGTGTTCGTGTCTTAAACAGGTCGTATGATACGTTGGTAATTTTTTCGTGTCTTAACAGGTCGTTTCGTGTAACTTGTTTATTAACAGGTTCGTGTTCGTGTTTCAAAAATCTGACACGATAAGATTCGTGTCATGTTCGTGTTTACGTGTTTCGGGTTCGTGTCTTATCATGTTTATGTCTTAACAGATCAGGTTGACCCGTTATACCAGCCCTATATGAAATGTATTGCTTAGGGACAAGTAATGTTCAAGTGTGAGGCTATTTAATATGTCTAAAAGACAACATGTTTTCATAGTGTTAAAACCTTCATTTTGGTAGTTGTTTTTTGTAAACCTTGCTTGTAATAGATTAAATATTTGTTTTAAGTGTTTTTGCATATTCCTTGGTGAAATGAACGATTTACGAGCCAGATTTGGAAATTACTGAAGATGGGCAGAAGGCAAACCCGATATATAACCCTACGGGACGTGAACCAATATGCGAGCTACGAGTCGTGGGCGCTAAGTTAGTGCACCGATCTAAAGATTGGAAACCCTAATATGGTAATGCAACATGTGGCAAGTATATGTGCCATAACCCTGATCTTGTTTACTGGTGGTAACCCACCCAAACATCACCTAGATCGTATTTATAGAATGAGATTATGTGTAAATCCTAAGAAGTGACGAACTCGGAAGCAGAATAGTGAAAAAAGGGTTGTTGAAGAACAAGGATTCAAGATCGGATTACTAAGAGGAAGATTCAAGGAAGAATAGCGTAGAGGAGGTCAAGACATCGATCCAACTGAGTTAGACCTTTTGTATTATCATTGTCCTTTTGATTTCAATCATGTATTCATTGAATTCGGTAGTGTTGTTTGTTACTATGAGTAGTTAACCGTGCCATAGTCGGTTAGGGTAGGATGATTCTTGATACTTTGCAAGGATTTGGTTGATTTTGTTATGAAAGTTTGTTTTTAGTAAGGGTTGCTTATGATCTTGTGATAGTGTGATCTGTATGTAGAGTATTGATGTTCAAATTAGTTTGTGTGGATGATTTAGATCTTTCTAAGGCTGGATGTTTAGTAGGCAAATGACAAACTCTTTACGCTATATATCGATCTTGTGATAGTGTGATCTGTATGTTGAGTATTGATGTTTAAATTAGTATGCATGTTAGATCTGCTTTGTTTATCTTTAGGCTATATATCGATCATTAGTCTAGGGCTGGATGTTTAGTAGGCAAATGACAAACTCTTTTGATGGTTGGTAATTCGTATGGGTCACCTACGGGAAGAATCTAATTAAAAGGATTTTGAAACTAGTTAAAGGTTTTCTTTAAATTGAGTAGCCTAAATAGTTATTTGCTCGGTTCGTTAATCTATGGTGCTAGAACAATATAAGAAACTCTTAGATCACAAGGGATTAGTAAATGACTTAGTTACCTAGAACCGGATAAGTGGGTGTGTCTATAGCATGGTTATTTGGGGACATGAGGTTAACCTGATAGGGCAACGACTTTTTAACACTATGCCCTCATCACTAGTATTAACTATGATTAACTATGATGAGCTTTTTCATAAGAACCATAATCAACTGCTTTGCAAATGTATTAAGATGATTCTTAACCTTTTTGAAAGGAAAAAAAAAGGTTGTTTTGCATTTTATTGATTACTAAAAGATACTTAGGTTAGATATTACGCAAGAGATAAATTGATAGATTTCGTGTTCACTGATTGATACTTGGGTACTTACCTTAGCTATATTATATTTCGTTAGGTATGTTTGCCTAGAACATGTATAAATAGTATTAGTGTTAGTATCCTTAAAACTCGTTGTGTTTTGTGTCAATTTAGTTGTTACTTTCTAAACACGTCACACAGATATATATATCGCCATAAATGGTGGTTCCTAAATGTCAATTCTGTGTGTTTTTAAGTAGTTTGGGTTGTGTTCACACTGGTTCTCGCAATAAATAAATAGAGGTTCCTAAATGATCTTCATATATATATGCCAACATGAGTATATGTGACGTGGCCCACTAGATTAGTGACATGTAGCGCCAAGGGCGGAACTAAAGGTATGTGAGCCGTAGCCGTGCTACGGCTGAAGTCCGTATGCGTAGTGTATTTTATATATATATATATATATATATTTTTTGGTTTTATACAAAAGATACCCATAAAATAATACAAGTATACCCATAACCAACCCAAATTTATCAAATAAGGGAGCCCGATTGAAACAATGACTCAATTGATTAGATAAGCCCAACTGATTAGATTAGCCCAAAAAAAACACACAAAACTACGTATGGCGGCATTCTTTCTTATCGTCACTTAGGTTCTGGAAGAAAACCAAACGTCGCTGGTCATCCTTTACGCACTGGTCTCCTGTTTTGCTACTGCCAATAACACCGGTTCGATAAAAGAATCCACAATCCTGTTGTTTGCTACTGCGATAACACTGGATCCGTTCGTTCCGCCTCTGCTTAGGTATTTGTTTTTTAAAGTAAAAGATGACGATGTGATTAAACGATTTCAAGCTATGAAAAAAGGACAAATTTATTAGGCACTTATTTTACTTTATTTATTTATTGTCCTTTTTAATAATTTAATTATTATCGTTTTTTAATATTGTTGATTTCCCAATAATTTTTTTTTTGGGATACCCCTGATTTAGCGCGTTAGGTGGAGATACAATAGAAAGTTTATTTGGCTAAGAAGGCTAGGAAGTGATCTTGACCACCCATTTAGTTAATCAAGGGCTAAGATTAAATGATGGAAATTGAAGAGAAGAAAAGAGGCGCGTGAGTTTGTTTAGGGGCATTCTAGTCAATCCAAGGCAATAGTTTCTCTCTCCTCCAATTCCCCCCATTTTTTAAACGTTAATAATTCTTTCATACGGCATTATTTTTTTATAAAAATTGCACCAAAAAAACGAGCGTTTTTTATCTTTAAAACGAGTATACTATTGCTATATTTTCGAAAAAAAATTTTGAAAACCCAGTTGCGAAAACGCAATGGAAAAAAAACCCTAAAAATGACATTTTTCTAAAACGCAATGCACCAAAAACACAACAGAATGTCTTATTTCTGAAACGCAATAGTCAGAAAACACAAAGAAATATCTTATTTCTAAAACGCAATGGCCTAAAAACACAAAAGAAAGTGTTTATTCTAAAACGCAATGGAGTGAAAACACATAAAAATGTGTTTTACCTAAAACGCAATGGACTAAAAACGCTTCAAAAATGTGTTTTTTCTAAAACGCAATGGACCAAAAAACACATAAAATATCTTTTTTTCTAAAACGCAATAGCATAAACCCACAAATTAAAATCATTGTTGTGTTTTATGAAACACTGTTGCGTTTTACGAAACATTGTTGCGTTTTACGAAATCATTGTTGCGTTTTACATTATGTAATGAAAATCATTGTTGCGTTTTACAAAGAGTAAACTGCTAAATTCATCCCTGAGGTTTGACTCAAATTGCTAGATCAGTCCAAAATCAAGTTTTGTTGCTAAAACAGTCCCTGAGCCTAGTTTCTGTTGCTATTTCAGTCCAATAAATTAACACCGTTAGAACCTCAGTTAATGAATAGGTAAAACTGCTAAATTCGTCCCTGAGGTTTGATTCAAGTTGCTAGATCAGTCCAAAATCAAGTTTTTGAATTTGTTAATTATAAACTTATTTTGGTATATAATTTTTCTAGACTTGCATTAATTTTTTGAATTTGTTAATTATAAACTTATTTAGATTAAAAACTTATTTAGGTATATAATTTGTTAATTATAACTCAATACTATTTAGATTAAGTGTGATCTTATTTAGATAGTTACGTATATAACTACTAAATATTTACAAAGTTATAACAATAATAATACCCAAATACAGTTTAAGGCGGGTCCAGTTATATTTATGTTCGTTGAATAAATCATTAATATCACAAGAGAAAAAAAATGGTAAATGACAGGTTCTTAATGCATCAATACTTGTACCAAATGCATTATATATTTTCTTAAATGTCTTAAAATTTAAGATAAATTACAAGTCTACCCTAAATATTGTTTAAATTAACTGTTGTCTTATTTAAATTCTTAAATAAATACTAAATATTTACATGGTAACAACAACAACAACAACAATAACAACATCAAAATAAAATCAGTATTTAAGGCTGGGCCGGTTAAATTGCGCTCTTCAAAAAAGCTACATTTATATTTTTAAAACTAATTTTATTTAAATTAAGGATTATCTTATTTAAATACTTAAGTATATAATTAGTAAACATTTAATGATGATGATAATAATAATAATAATAATAATAATAATAATAATAATAATAATAATCAAAATAACTAACAAATAATTTTTCTAGACTTGCAAATTATATACCTAAATAAGTTTATAATCTAAATAAGTTTATAATTAACAAATTCAAAAAATTAATGCAAGTCTAGAAAAATTATATACCTAAATAAGTTTATAATTAACAAATTCAAAAAACTTGATTTTGGACTGATCTAGCAACTTGAATCAAACCTCAGGGACGAATTTAGCAGTTTTACCCATTCATTAACAGAGGTTCTAACGGTGTTAATTTATTGGACTGAAATAGAAACAGAAACTAGGCTCAGGGACTGTTTTAGCAACAAAACTTGATTTTGGACTGATCTAGCAATTTGAGTCAAACCTCAGAGACGAATTTAGCAGTTTACTCTTTTACAAAACATAAACCCACAAATTAAAATGGAACAAGATGAAAAGCACTAACAGTAACAAACTGGAATTTTATTTTTGCTACAGGAAAAAAATCACAATTGTTCAAAAATTCCATCTGTACCTATTTCTTAAAATAATGAAATGCATAAACCCTCTTTGCGGATTGTCATGGCATCGACAATATCATCCTTTTAATTTTCTAGAAAAGAACAGATATCACCGGGAAGAGACGACGGCGGCGACGGTGGTTTAGGAAGTAAAACGCAACATCATCGTTCTCACATAAACTTCTGGCACTGGGTCCGACGGCGACGACGACTTTGACGACGGCTTCACCTTTCTAAGATCGAAACTCGGTTGTTCCATTTGAGTTAACTCGCGGTGATCGAAGATTGAAATCGAGCTTATATTCGAATTCGAACCAAATCGGTAACAATTATTAAATAGAAGGGGAAGCTCAAGTGGAGGTTGGTGGTGGTTGTACGGAGGCACGGCGGCAAGTGGTGGTTGTGCCACTTCCGATGGTGGAGGGGTGGGTGGTGGAGTGGTGGTGGTGGTGTGAAGGTCGAGGTAGGATGAACTGATTTGGGTTTTCTTAGATCTAGGGTTATATGATTAATTTGTGTTTGACTAAAATGCCCCTCTTGTGTTTTTTTATCTTTGCCATGTGTCACTCTATTATTGCTTCCTATACTTCATATCTAAAACAAACTTCATCTTTTCCCTTAGCGCGTTAAGTTTTTCTTTTCAATTTAACCAATTATACTATATATATACACACACGTTTTTAATCCGTTTGTTTCTCTTATAATTTCGTTTTTCTGTAATAACCTTCGTTCTTTAACTAAAAAACGAAAGGCACGGCTGTTATTAGATTTTATTTTTGTGAACTTTTCAATATAGGTTTTTTTTTCGAAAACCAAGTTGTCTTCAAAATCAAGTGTATTTTTTTGTAGTGTATGTTATAGCGACTAAGTTACCGTTACAGTACGATGGCGAACCCACCCGCTTATAAGCGAAAAACATTGTTGCCTGTATTTTTCCATCGGTGCTCGTTTTTATGTTTTTTCAACAAGCAAAACCGATAATGATCAAAATTTTGCTACGTTGCGTGTGGAAAAAACGATCACATTTCCATCACGAAAGGGGGGGGGGGGGACTAGTTCACATTATAACACATACACACTCTAGAGGTTACAAGTTAATGGAACGCTGCTTATGACGAACCTGCTAATTGTTTACGTGTATTGGGTTATGGGGCAGATGCTAGAAAATTAAACGTTTCATAATGCTTATGTTAGTTGCATCAAACATTTGCATATTTGATGCATCACTCTTTATGATTTTTGCAATACCAACTAACGACGCATTAAAATACCCGTGACAATAGACTTCATATTTAGAAATAATTAATATAAATATTAAGAATCAATTTATCACCGTTGGGTCTGATGCAGTTACGGTACAATCAAATGGCTCAAGAAACAATTGATTATCAAAGACGATAAAATGAACCAAAAGGTTCAAGAACAATTTTCTTTATAATCAAATTCAACAAAAAAAAAAAAAAAAAAAAAAAACCTCATTGTAAATATTGAACCAAGACCACTATATATACAAACCCTAACAAACTTAGAGATATACATGAATAAACTAAATAAATAAAAGATACGATAATTAATAAAAGACTCGATAATTAAGTAACTAAATATTATTCTAACTTTAAAGATAGTTTTGCATCATACTCCCCATCTTTAAAGAAAACTCGTACTCGAGTTTTGGCTTCGAACCAAAACCACCACCATCAAAAGAAATACCAACCCGATTCTTGTCGAAATGAATACGTCTTGGGCTGCATAAAGGCCTAACTTCACGTTGAGTAATAGTAACATTTGATGGCACGAAACAACTCCACCAATCACTAATAATTCGGTGACTATTTGTGAGCCCATGTAGGGTTGTAAACGAACCGAACGAACACGAACAAGGTCATGTTCGTGTTCGTTTGATAAGGAAATTAACATGTTCGTGAACTGTTCACGAACGCATACCGAACATAAGTTTATGTTCATGTGTAAATTTGAATGAAATGGATTGGGGAAAAGTGAAAAACTTTATTGAAGATGAGCTATTTATAACCCTAATTACAAAACAGAAAAACTAATATCCAACTGTAACAACTGTCACTAAAATCAATAATTAGGATGATAATTAGTCAATAAGAAAACCCTAATTGAGACCCCCAAGTAATTCTGCATTAGCCCTAAAATTTTCAAAACAATCGGAATCAGGATCAGGGCCCCTAAAACTCAAGGGGGGGCAAACCCTAGTTTAATAATTGAGTAAACTGCCATTTTGGTCCTTGTGGTTTGGTCACTTTTGCCACTTTAGTCCAAAACTCAAACTTTTTGCATCTGGGTCCCTGTGGTTTCAGTTTTATTGCCATTTTGGTCCAAAAATGAAATCAGATCATATTTGTCTTATAAAATCCTGCAATTTTGTCATTTTTCCTTAGGGGCAAATCAGGTCATATTTGTCTTATAAAATATGGTATTTATTTATAAAAGAGAAATGACCATTTTGCCCCTGCGAAAAATGACAAAATAGCAGGATTTTATAAGGCAAATATGACCTGATTACATTTTTGGACCAAAATGGCAATAAAACTGAAACCACAGGGACCCAGATGCAAAAAGTTTGAGTTTTGGATTAAAGTGGCAAAAATGACCAAACCACAGGGACCAAAATGGCAGTTTACTCTTAATAATTATCTAAAATAAACGTTGCTAGCATCTGATTGGCTGAAATTTTGATTCAGCAAGCCTAGTCCCGAGCCTAGGCAGCCTATAATTAGACTGCTTAGCTTACGGACCGTAAGGGATCAGGCATACGGTCCGTAAGCGAGTCCCAAAAATTAGTATAAATAGCCGACCTTGGGACTTGAACACTGAAATGAAAACGACGTAAGAATTCTGTCTGTGCGTCGAATTATCAGAGAATAATTACAATTAAACACACACGATCACGAGGTGCTGCCGCAATCAAGGTAATAACTCGATCGCTATTACGATTCAACGTCCGATCGATTATAACTATCCAACGATTGTCCGAGTGCTGCTCAAATTGAGCTTGTACTTTGATTATTCGTTGTGATTTTGACTTGAATATTTGAGTGCTGTTCGAATTCGGACTATGCTCTGTTATTCGTTGTGAATCCGATTGAATTATTAAGTATCGCACTTGTTAATCGATGTGAGGGTTTGATCTCGTGAATTGACGTAACTGCTGTATTAGTTACTAACCCGTTTGTGTGTGCATTGTGTTAAATTAGGTTTAATCCAGGCTAATCAGTAGGCTTATATCTTGCTCGTTAAATCTGCAATGTGAGTCATTCTTCTTTTTATCAACTGTTTTACAAAACTCCAAATTATTTTCAAAGTTATAATTACAGGGATTAAGTCTTTGTAATCACCATATTACAGCCGGTATGTGGGGTTTTGTATACATTACTTGATAATCTTCAACATTGGGGCAGCCAATGGGTGGTAGTTGGTTTGATAATCAGAAACATTGTAATCGCTCTTAATATTGTGAATTATAACTAATGTGTCGTTTTAGTAAAATGAATGATTCACTCAGTATTTCCCCGCTGACAAAACCTTTTTCAAACATGTTTCAGGTGATATGTTGTGAGCAAAGAAAGAGAAGTGCTGTGAAGCACTCCCAGCTTAGAAAAGTGGCTCAGTGTAAATAAATAAAAGAAACATGTTTTGAAAATAAAGATTTCCCGGAGAAATCACATTATTGTAAATTATGGGATTTTATCCCTCAGTTATAAAACGGGCAGTTTAAATTATTAAAAGATCCTGTTTTAAAAAGACTTCCGCTGTCGCCTAAAATTTAAGTACCGCAGGATTTCTGTCCCGCGGCTCCTGAAACGGGTCAAACCGGGTCGGGGGCCGTGACACCAACTAACATCCAACTAACTAACTGAAACAAAACTAACTACCTAATAATATAAAATGCTGAATAAATAAACTAACACCCCCTCCCCCCGCTCAAGTTGGAGAGTATGAAACTCCCAACTTGGAAAGCAAAGATTGATGTTGAACATTAGGTAAACTCTTTGTGAACAAATCTGCAGGTTGGTCTTTAGTAGGTATATGTGACAAAATGATAAGACCTTCTTGAAGCTTTCCTCGCACAAAATGACAGTCTATCTCGATATGCTTCATTCGTTCATGATATACAGGATTTTTAGCAATGTGAATTGCAGCCTGACTATCACACTTTAAGGAAATAGGAGTAATGGAAGGAACCGAAAACTCAGTAAGTAACCTTGTCAAGCAGGTGAGTTCAGCTGTGACTCTGCGCATAGACCGGTACTTTGCCTCTACAGAACTCAAAGAAACTGTAGGTTGCTTTTTAGATTTCCATGAAATAGGACTGCCTCCTAATAAAATAAAGTATCCAGTAACAGACTTCCTGGTGTTTGGACATGCAGCCCAGTCAGAGTCACAAAAAGCTTCAAGCTTGAAATCTGCAGAGTTATTTAAAAGAATCCCTTGATTAAAAGAACCTTTAACATAACCAAGAGTATGGACTGCTCAGCATCCCAATGAGGAACATGAGGTTCGTTCATGAATTGGCTCAAGAATTGTACGGCAAAAGACAAATCTGGTCTGGTGTGAGTGAGATAACAAGTTTACCGACCAATTTTCTATATTGTAAGGGATCTGAGTACAAAGGACCAATATCAGAAGGCAACTGAAGATTTGCAGGCAGGGGAGCTAACTTTGGTTCAGAAGGAGTAAAATCCAAAATTTCCTTTAACAAATCTTTGGCAAACTTCCTTTGAGTCAAAATTGTGCCTTTTGCAATAGCCAAAACCTCAATGTCTAAGAAGTAATTAAGTGAACCAAGGTCTTTAATTTTGAAAGTATGATCAAGAAATGACTTTAAGTCAGTCATTTCTTCAAGATTGTTACCAGTCAACAATATGTCATCAACATAAATTGCAATGTGAACAACAGATGACCCCATGCTTTTAGAAAATAAAGAATGATCATTTGGAGATCTTTTGTAACCCCTTGATTTGAGAGCATCAGACAACTTACCATACCATTGCCTAGATGTCTGTTTAAGCCCATATAATGATTTTTGAAGTTTCAAAACGTGGGTAGAATCTTCCAAAACTATACCCGGAGGAGGTGACATGTTGATTTCCTCATCTAACTCTCCATGAAGGAAAACGTTATTTACATCAAGTTGATGCATAGACTATCCCTTCTTAGTGGCAACAGCAATGAGACTCCGGATGGTAGTCATTTTAACTACTGGAGAGAAAGTCTCATGATAATCAATACCAGCCTTTTGTGTGTCTCCTCTAACAACCAGTCGAGCTTTGCATCTTTCAACTGTACCATCAGCTTTATATTTAAGCTTATAAACCCATTTACACTTGATAGGCTTCTTACTAGCAAGCAAAGGAGTAATGATCCAAGTGTTGTTAGCATGTAAAGCATCAAGTTCAAGTTGCATGGTAGATTACCATTCAGGGTAGAGGACAGCTGATTTATAAGAAGTTGGTTCAATAAGATGACTGAGATTTTGAAAAAGAGTGTTGCTAGAAACAGAAAGATCAGGAGTGTGAACATGGTGCATAACAGAAGTATGAGTGATAGTATGAGGACAACAAGAGGCTGAATAACAAACATAGTCATCAAGATAAGAAGGTGTATGAGATTGTCTAGAAGACCTTCTCAATGGTGGAACCGATGAAGATGATTGAGGAACATTTGGAGGTGGATCAGAAACAGGAATATGATCAAAAGAATCATGAGAAATGTCAAATGAAGGAAACAAAAAAAAAGAGGATGACTGAGGTATGGATGGAAATAAAGATTCAAAGAAAATCACATCTCTTGATACAAAAATGTGATGAGTGGTGAGATTATAGAGTTTATAACCCTTCTTTCCCATTGGATACCCGATAAACAAACAAGGATTTGCCCTTGGTTGTAACTTGTCTCGGCCTTGTTGTAAAGTCGATGCATAGAATAAACAACCAAAAGCTTTCAAATGAGAATAAGAAGGTGGTTTACCAAATAGAAGCTTATGTGGACTTTTACCTTCTAGTAAAGTGGTGGGAAAAAGATTTATGAGATAAGTCGTTGTTAAAAGGCATTCGCCCCAGAATTTGAGAGGAAGTTTTGATTGAAAAAGGAGAGCTCTCGAAGTCTCTAAAAGGTGCTTATGTTTGCATTCCACAATGCTGTTTTGTTGTGGAGTTCCAACACAACTAGTTTGGTAACTTTTGCATTAAACTGAGTCTCGGCCATTTGAATGAAATTTTGTAAAACTGAAAAAGCATTACTCTTAATTGATAAGAGATGCGTCCATGTAGTTCTACTAAAGTCATCTACTATGGTCAAAAAATATCAAAAACCATTGTGAGTAGGAGTATTATACGGTCCCCACACATCCACATGAATGAGGTCAAAAATATGAGTTGTATTTCTATGACTATGCGGAAAAGGCAATCTATGTTGCCTTGCTTGTGGACAAATATCACAACATTCAACTTGTTTAACATCAGTGTATGAAAACACATGCAACTGTCTCAGTTTATACAAAGGCAAATGACCAAGTCTGTCATGCCAAGTTCTACTAGTAACAATAGCATTACAAGTAGACTGTATTATTTTTAAACTAGAAACATAACGAGAACTGTAAACAAGCTCATTTGTCTTCAGAAGATAAAGTCCATCAAGCAGGTTACCAAGAACCAGAGGCCTCTTCTGAGAAGGGGCCTGCAACATACAAGCTTTATTAGAAAAATAAACCAAACCATTTGTATCTGCACAGAGTCTTGATATAGACAAAAGATTATGTTTAAACTGAGGAACCAGTAAAACATTTTGCAATATCAAGTTTGGTAACAAATGAATTGTTCCAGATTTTGTAGCTGTTATTATTGTTCCATTTGGAAGAAGAATGGAAACAGGTTTGGGAAGAATTTTTAAGCTTGAAAAGAATGTTTCATTTGAACACATATGATCATTAGCACCTGTGTCTATGATCCATGTTGAATTGGAATTAGAAATAGAAGAACATGCCATTATACCTGCAAAATTAGCATATTTCAGATCATTTGTCTCACCACTGGTGTAACACCCCGTATTTCGAAAGTCAAAGTCAAAGGAAGAAAAGATTGCTAATTGCGATCTGTCACTCCTTGCTTAACTATTAATTTGATTTTCTTGACTTACAACTGAGTCTCTTTTTAATTTGAACGTTAGTTGTATTATGTGGAGTATTATTAATAATCGCAGTTTAATCGATGAATATTCATCACCAGTAATCGCTTTACGACTGTGAATAATAGGAAGTAACAATGCGATAGAGTTAACTAAACGCTAACCTACTTAACGCTAATCTCATCGCCAATGCATCGCAATACGAATCGCAGTGAATTTCAGGTTCTGGATATTGTTTTACGTGTGTGTGCTAATTATATGTTAAATGTGTGTGTTTATGTTTATGTTTGAGGTGGCAACTCTATCTTATCGCAATCTCAATCGCAACACAGAACGCAAAATGGTTTGTTTAGGTTTATGACTATATATTAGTTAGGTTATTTGTATAACTATTGGTTAATCAATCGCATCGCTCAATCAACGCCCTCTTAAACGCATCGCAACGCTCAACGCACGAAACGAAACATCAAAAACTAACTCGCCGTGCCACGTCAATCAAATGACCATTCGATCGAATGGCCATCCGATCGGATAGTCATCCGATCCGTTGCACTTGCCCCTTTCCTCTTTTAGAAACCCTATAAATACCCCTCTGTCACATCACAAGTGATGTGACAGCTCTCCCTCTCGAACCAGCGACTCAAGCTCTCTTTTCTCTTGATTTCTCCCGAATCTTATAAGTTTTCAACTCAATCCTTGTACTTCTATGATCTACACACACTGATTCATCTTTCTCTCCTTTGAATCTTCACTTTTAACCGTGAAATCAGTGGATTTGAGGTGTTCTAGGATGATGTCATCATGGAGTTCTTAGGAACTTCAAGTTTTGACCTCGAATACCTCAGATCTGAAGGATTTCCACACGTTTAAACTTGGTTTTCGCATAGATCTAAACTTTCCAAAGTCAAGAGGGATTGAAAGATGGTTTCTTAACTTCCCTTCAACTTTTTTACACTCATGCATCCAAAATTGATGGAATCGGATCTCGTTCTGATCTTCTACTCATTCTTAGTGAAGTGTCAGTTGAAAGATCTGATTTCCATCGAAGAGACAATGATTTCAAGTTAAACATGAACAACCATCATGAACAGTTAACTGGTCGGACTAGGGTGATTCATGTTCGATCGGATAGCTTGGGTCTTGGTGGAGTTTCAGTTTTTTAAAACAAGGTCATGCCGTCTCAATCAAGCCGCAAACTTGCAAAACAATCAAGTTCAAAAAGATCAGACCGTCGGGACGGATAGCCGTCCGATCGGATTGCCGTCCGATCGGATTGCCATCCGATCGAACGACCATCCGATCAGATTGCACTTGAGCTTCAGCACTTAAACATTTCAAGTTTTCAAGAAGATCTGAATGACGTACGGATTGTCGTTCGATCGGATTGCCATCCGATCGAACGACCAACCGATCGATTGACATATCGGACTTCACAATTTTCAAAGATCTTTAGTTTCTAACTGGACGGATTGCCATTCGATCGAACGACTTGAAAGGTAGAGATACTTCTCTGATCTTGAAATGCTACAATGAAAACTTTAAAGCCATCATACACAAACACATCCATCCCAAACGAGTGGCCAACCGATCGGATGACCATTCGATCAGATAGCCATCCGATCGAATGACACACTCCAGCACTTCCTCACTTGCCTCATTTTACGCACCACTTATCGCTTATCTATCGTTCTGTTCAGGCTAATCTCTCTAGCGCTCCCTTCAATCCATTACTACCATCACTGTGAGTATACTCGAAACCTTTTTCCCTTAACGCACTTTTGGGTGTTACATACGTTATCTATATCAAATCACATCATCACACAACGCAAACACTTTTAACGCTAACCGCTCTCGCATGTTATACGTGATTCGATGAATGCCTGTTTGTTATGTTAACACATTGATTGATGTCTACCCGCCTTAGCAATGATAGTACTATAGTTTGGACTCAGCACCTATTTACTCAGGGGTTGTTAAGGATCTTACTTCACGTGTTCGCAGTGGTGAACATCTGTTGCGCACTCTACAACTTGCAGTCATTGGTATTGATAGGATCTTTGTCGATAACTTATGTGCATCACTTTTAACGTACTACATGCTGGTTATGCGTAAATCGCTTTCGCTATTATTACTATTAAACTTGTATGCTCACCTTTACACTATGTGTATTGACCTCTATTTTAACGTAAGTGACAGGTGCTTAAGATGCTAGGAATGTTGTGCTTTGGTGAATCAAGCTAGGGGTCTAGATATGTCACGCTAAATCTGAGTTGTCGGAACATGTTAATTGTCTTTGAGATACTTGGTCTGTAATAACTATTTACTTTGGTATGTTATGGTATGGGACATAATATTTAAATATCTGGTAATTTAGTTGTTATGGATTTCTCATGGATAATCTGTTTCGCTCAGTGCCATGCCCCGATGTTTCCGCCATCGGTTGGGGTGTGACAGATTGGTATCAGAGCCATAACTATAGGGAATTAGGCAAGACACGACCTAGTCTGGGTCAGTGTCTTAGGATCGACCTAGACTATAGTCTAAGTACCCAATGCGACCTCTATTTGTGTGAACTCTATCGCTTATGCAATACTAGGAATACCACTATGAATTGGGACAACTCGCACAAGGTGAGTTACTTCGCTCAAGTGAAACACCTCGTATGAAGTAGGTCACGTTGCCCGAGTTATATACTTTGTACAAAGTATTCCAGCTCAATCTCCAAACGCTCGACAATCTTTCCTAAGATTGTCAAGTCGTTTTAGCCTTTCCTAAGGCTAGCACAGCACAATCAAGCGGTTTAGTCGAGATTAGGTGTGAAAACCGTACACTCTCGATTAATTCACTTGCACGACGCACGATTTTTACTATTAAACACGAGAATTTGCGTTGAATCAGGAGTGAAATCCATACTTCGACGCAAATCCCTCACTATACAAACAGAAACACAGTCGTTAAGCGGGGTGAAACCCGAATCTTGATGACTTGTTCCGTCATCTATTTTGTTTTACAACATTCTCACCAAAGTCTCGACGGACTCCAACGACCCAGTTTCACGTCTTAACCAGAAGGACGCGTGCCAGACACTGCAATGCGGTGTGAGAGCACAGTCTCGATAGCTAAAGCGTGTACTCGAGGCCGTTGTGAATAGTCGAGTCACTCTGGGTAGTCAATGTCTAACACGTCAAGACAATCCATTTTCGATTTAAAGCTCGACTTCGCTGATTTTATGTGTTATGTGTTTCGATACTGAGCTCGCAACCGCCGACTCTGTGATTTTATGTGAATTTACACGTTTTTATGCCTTGATTGTGGTAATTTTACACTTTTCGCTCTTCGCTTCGATCAACACGCACAAATCGCACTGCACATTTACCTCAAAATGCTACCAAATCGCTGTTATTACTCCATGAATCGCTACGTTACTCGCAACTCGCACCCGCTACTCTCGACCGCAATCGCAACTTGAAAGATAGGTGAATATGTGCAAGATATGTAGGTGAATATGTGCAAAATATAGTGGAAGATGTGCTTACGTGGACTATGTGCTTATGTGCTTACGTGCTTATAAGGATTATTTGAACTACGTGCCTACTTGCTTACGTGCTTACACGGGCCACATGTTAGTATGGGATGACATGTGATCGTGTACATGTGTGTCAACGTGTTCCTGTGATTAAATATTTCTGCGTTAGTACGCTAAGGCTAAACTAGGATTAATCGTATTGCGTTTAAATCCTATGGAAATGTCTGTTGCAGACAATGTCGTCATTTGGATCGCACCATTCCCGAACCGCTCGCCGCAATCATGAGGACAACTGTACCGCTGCTCTAGTCACGAAGGTGATCGTTAAAGTTCTTTCGCGGATAGTCAGCGAACTGCATGAAAACGCTAGCAAGTCCTCAGAGGAATCTAGGATTGACTCGCCAAAAACGGCATTCAGTTTCAAACAGTTTAAAGCCTGCGGACCTAAAGAATTCACCGGAACAGATGGACCTACTGCTATGTTTCAATGGTTCGATTCTATTGACGTCACCCTGCGCCAAAGTGGTTGTCCTGATAATCTTCACACTGTTAACGCCACCTGCGTTTTCCAATCCAGGGCTCTAGATTGGTGGACTGCCGAAAGGAACAAACGAGGGAATGATGCAGCCTATGGGCTTACGTGGGACGAGTTGAAGGATATCATGATGAAGGAGTTATGCCCTCCCCACGAGCTTCAGAAGCTGGAGGACGTATTTTGGCACATTAAGCAAGAGGGTGGCGACAACTCTGGACTAACCGCCCGATTCAAGCAGTTGAATATCATTTGCCCTGACCAAGTTACTACCCCCGAAATCACCATCAAGAAATACATCCGTGCTCTGCTGGATTGTGTGGCTGATTTCATGCAAGCTGCGAAGACGACAACTATTGAGGAAACCTTCTTACTCGCTGCTGAGTTCAACGACAAGCGAGTTCGAGTTGGATTCTTTGATAAAGCCTCCAAGAATGTTCATCAAGTTACCACTGAAACCGCATCATCTCAGGGTTCAAAGTCCTCCCGTCGTAAGAGAAAGAATAACAAGAACTGTGCTGTCACAAACGCCGTTCCACTCGAAGCTGTTCCAGCTCCACCGCAAAACTAAAACCGCCAGGTAGCAGCACCAGCAACAAATGCACCTCCAGCCAAGCGTGCATACACTGGCCCTCACCCGCTCTGCCCTACCTGCACTTACCACCATGCGGTTGGAATTGCGTGTAGATTCTATGCTCAGTGTAACATTTATAGGAATTTTACTGCGAACTGTCGCACTGGTCCCCGACAAGCTCAAGCTCAAGGTCAAGCCTCTGCACCACAAGCTCTCATTCCTGCTCCACAGGGTCCACAAGTAGCTCCTACCCCGCAGCTAATGCACGAGCCTGCTATGCGTGTAGTGATCCCAACCATTTCGCAAACATATTCCTGAACAGGGTTGTGAAGTAAGAGCCATAGCAACAGTAGCAACAACACCAACAGCAGCAGCCAGTAGCCCGCGGACGTGCCTTCAGCATCAACGCCCGCCAGGCTCGAGCAGACAACAACGTGGTTAATGGTACGTTTCTTGTGAATGGTATATATGCTTCGTGTTTGTTTAATACTGGAGCGGATAACTGTTTTGTATTGTTTGAATTCAAAAAACTCCTTAATCGTAAGCGCGCCCATCTCCCCTCGACGTTCGATGTTGAAGTTGCCACTGGAAGAACCATCGCCGTTAACTCCGTTCTACGTGATTGTATGCTTGAACTCAACAATCATGTCTTTCCTATCGACCTTATTCCGATGCAACTTGAAAGTTTTGACATCATAGTAGGCATGGATTTCCTTTGGGAGAATCATGCTGATGTTGTGTGCTTTGATAAGATGATTCGTTTCCTTCTCGCTAATGGTGATAAATTATGTGTATACGATGAAGTCGCATCGAAGAAACTCCCACTCATGTCGTGTGTCCAGGCTAGCCAGTATCTCCGCAAGGAATACCAAGATTTCTTGGCACACATTGTAGCAGTGAAGAAAAAGGAAGTTAAGGCACTGGATAAGATGCCTGTGGTTCGTGATTTTCCCGCTGTCTTTCCTGATGATTTACTTGGTTTACCTCCAAGTCGTGATATCGACTTTCGTATTGACCTCATTCCTGGAGCAAATCCTATCACTAAATCTCCCTATTGACTCGCCCCGTCAGAAATGCGGGAACTCTCGAGTCAGCTCCAGGAATTGCTTGAAAAAGGCTTTATTCGCCCTAGCACTTCTCCTTGGGGCGCGCCTGTCCTTTTTGTCAAAAAGAAGGATGGATCGTTCCGGATGTGCGTCGAATACAGGGAATTAAATAAGCTAACCATCAAGAATCGCTATCCCCTGCCCCAAATTTATGATTTGTTTGATCAGTTACAAGGTGCTACATGTTTTTCGAAGATCGAGTTACGCTCAGGTTATCACCAGTTACGCATTCAGGAAGCAGATATCCTGAAAACCGCCTTTCGCACTTGATACGACCATTACGAGTTTGTCGTGATGCCCTTTGGTTTAACCAATGGACCTGCGGTATTTATGGATCTGATGAATCGCGTGTGTAAACCCTATCTAGACCGCTTCGTCATCGTGTTTATCGACGATATCCTGATCTATTCCAAGTCAAAAGCCGAACACTCGCATCATCTATGTTTGGTTCTTGAACTACTCGAAGGGAATCGACTCTATGCCAAGTTCTCCAAGTATGAATTCTGGCTAAAGGAGGTTCAATTCCTCGGTCACATTGTCAATAGTCAAGGTATTCACGTCAACCCCGCAAAGATCAAAGCCGTTAAGAGCTGGGTTACACCAAAGAACCCGTCTGAAGTCCGTTCTTTTCTCAGACTAGCGGGATATTATCGCCGATTTATTGAAGGATTCTCAAAAATCGATGTGTCGCTTACATCTCTCATGCAGAAAGACAAGCCTTTTGTTTGGGGAACCGAACAAGAGACTGCCTTTCAAACTCTCAAGCTTATACTCTGCAATGCTCCCGTACTTACTCTACCTGACGAAGACGACGACTTTATAGACTACAGTGATGCCTCGAACCTTGGTCTCGGCTGTGTGCTTATGCAACAGGACAAGATTATCGCTTACGCGTCTCGACATCTCAAGATCCATGAGAAGAACTATACAACCCACGATCTCGAGCTTGGTGCAGTTATTTTTGCGTTAAAGATCTGGCGACACTACCTTTACGGTACTAAGTGTATGGTCTTTACAGACCATAAGAGCCTACAACACGTCTTGAGCCAAAGAGAACTGAACATGCGCCAACGCCGATGGGTTGAACTTCTTAACGATTATGACTGTGAAATTCATTATCATCCTGGTAAAGCAAATGTTGTTATCGACACTCTCAGCCGACGAAGCTATTTGCATAGCGTTCGTAATACTCACGCCCAGCACAATCTCGAAGCTCTTATCTGTGATGCCCAACATGCTTGTTTGACCGAACACACCTTGAAGAAGGAAAGAATTGCAAATGATGGCGCTCAATTTGTAAATAAATCAAATGGTATATTCCATTATCTAGACAAAATTTGGATTCCTAAGTGCACCAACTTACGACAAATCTTGCTAGATAAAGCCCACAAGTCTCGCTATTCTATTCATCCGGGTGCCGACAAGATGTACCACGACCATCGTCAACGGTACTGGTGGGCTGGAATGAAGAGGGATATCGCTATCTACGTTTCGAAGTGCCTGCCTTGCGCGAAAGTGAAGGCCGAACAACAAAGACCCTCTGGCTTACTCGTCCAACCCGAGATCCCTATGTGGAAATGGGAGAGTATAGCTATGGATTTCATAATGAAACTCCCCCGCACGCCATCAGGTCACGATAGCATCTGGGTTATAGTTGATCGTCTTACTAAATCTGCTCACTTTCTACCGATACGAGAAGACTATGAGGTAGAACGATTAGCATGAATCTACACTGATGAAATCATCTATCGACATGGGACGCCTCGCGATATCATCTCTGACCGCGATGGTCGGTTTACCTTGCGTCTTTGGGAAACGTGTCAATCTGCTCTCGGTACTACTCTTAATCTAAGTACCGCTTTCCATCCCCAAACCGACATTCAGACCGAAAGAACGATTCGTACCCTTAAAAATATGCTTCACTCGTGTGTCATAGATTTCGGTGGTAATTGGGACGCGCACTTACCTTTGGTCGAATTCTCGTACAATAACAGTTATCATTCTAGCATCCAAATGGCACCGTTTAAGGCATTATACGGAAGAAAATTTTGATCGCCGATTGTATGGCACGAGATCGAAGACGCACAAATTACCGGTCCTGAGCTGTTGCAAGAAACGACCGACAAAATCCTCCAAATTCGAGACAATCTACTGAAAGCTCGAAGTCGTCAGAAAAGTTACGCCGATAGACGCCGCAAGCCCCTGGAATTTGACATTGGCGATCACATGCTCCTAAAGGTATCACCTTGGAAGGGTGTGATCAGATTCGGCAAAAAAGGAAAGCTCGCGCCTCGATATATGGGACCCTTTAAGATTCTGTAGAGGATCGGCAAAGTGGCCTACAGACTCGAACTGCCGGAGGAACTTAGCAACGTCCACTCGACTTTCCACGTTTCGAAACTCAGAAAGTATCTGGCTAAGCAAGATTTACAAGTACCACTTGAGGATCTACAAGTGGACGAAACATTACACTTCGTGAAAAAGCCTATCGAGATCATGGATCGAGAAACCAAGAAGCTCAGGTGCTCACTGTCACACCCCCAAATTCCACCATGCGGAGTACCACCGCTTGGAGGCATGACGTGACCAGGATCGAGCCACCAATCATATTGAACAATGTATTTAAGTAAATAAAACCGACCACAATACAATTGGTGACCAAAAGCTAGTTAACCAAGTTTTTTAAATTAAACAGCGGAAGCATAAACGTAAATCCAAAAACATAAGTCCATAGTTTATAAGTTTAATGTCCAAATTGTAAGTTTAATAAATTCATAAGGATTTAATATTAAGCACGGAACATAACAGTCCGTATCCCACAACGACTCCTTACTCGTGCAAGCTCCAAGCATTTAACGACCTGTAAGGCATATAACAACGAGTCAACAACAAAGTTGAGTGAGTTCACGTTTGGTTGTTAGGTTTTAAGTTATTTCCGAAAACGTGGTTTGTCTTTCGTTGGCGTAATTGCCGTGGGGGTTATCCCGTAGTTGAAAGTATGATTAACCAGTTCATTCTTTATTACCCAAACCATATCCATGATCAGTGGGGGCTTTCCTATGTGAACCACTAGACCTTACCATATCGACTACTAACGCAAATAAGTTGTGCCCTACGTCAGTGTCTATCATCACTGACAATTTGCCATAGTCCATTAGTACACGCCCGTGCGACTGGCACGGTGTGAGGTTTGTTAAACCTAATAGAGCTATTAACTAATGACCTGCTCGCCACTGGCCTCGGCGATTAAGTCGATATAAAATGAGGGACTTCATGATAGAGTTTTGTCTAGTAAGTTTTAAGTTTGTTGTCCTACCCAAGGAGGACGAACGTACGTAGTTCTACCCAAGGAGAATACGCAGGATTAATATTGGCATGTAGATTCCGTTTTAAGTTCTTTAACCCATTCCCAACCACCGGGAATCCCATGCCTTATAAAAGTGTGTGAACTCACCTCGGTTTGCTTGGTTAGATTATCAAATATAGCTAACAGTCAAAGTCGGTCAATCACGTCCTACTAGGATTACCACTTAGTTTATTAGTGACTTCAAATAAGCACAAAGTTCCTACACGCATCTATCACATAACAAGCATCACATCAATAGTTCATGCTCATATCAACGTTCCACCTATAGCTACTCAAGAACAAGCACAAGATATTGCACATATTACTTTCATTGACACATAACATGTTAGATCATTCACAGATAACAAACTCGACATTTAGACACGCAAATTACTACTTATGTCATTTCAACTTAAATATCCAAAACTGGGCTGTTTTCGAGCATTTTAATAAAATAGTTAACTTATTCCAAAAATTCCCAAATTTTTACAGAATATCTTAAACGATCCAAATATTATTTTGTAAAAATCTCGGGATCCAATTCCTTACCAATATTTTATAAGAAATCATTTACCGGACTGCAATCAGATTCATAACTTTCTGACTGCAGTCCACGGAATAATTCATTAAAAATTCATTGTAAGCCGGATTGACGAAATTCCAGTGGGAAAATTACTACGACATCAGTGTCCATCAACAGTACCAATTTCGTGACCTAGTTCTACTCAAGTTTCAAGTTATGATGAAGAATATAACACATATTTTCAGCAGCAAAAATGCAGCTTTAGCTGCTGTTACAAAACGACACTTTAAAAATAGTAAACAAAGTCCAAAAATTATGATTCCAGTGCCATTAGAACCATATTTCATAATACATAAATCTAGACTTCAGAAAATACATTTTTCGTTAAGTTACGGTCTGGTTACAGCCAACTGAAGTTGGCTGTAAACACCAACCAGCTTTCTGTTTTAGTTCCCTACCTTCTAACGCATGTTTGACTGATTCTGTTAACATGTTTAGTGATCACAACAACATCAAGCATCAATATTAACCAGAAAATTATCAGGAAATCAACAAGAATCATAACAACATCATATTAACATCACTTCATCACTAGACTAGTTTATGTTCAAGACTTGTTTAAGGTTCTTTAGAGTTTCTAATCATTTTGATCACTACACATCTTTAACCACCTAAACAAGATGTAAGAAGCAAAGATCTAAGTTCTTACCACTAGTTCAAGACTAGGGAAGTTCAAGAGTAGAAAAGTGGTGGATAAAAGAAGATGAGAGTGGTCCTTCAACTTCCGAGTGCACCAAGCTTGTTCGTTGAACCTCTTGCACCTTTGTGTGTATGTAGAATGGCTTGAAAGAAGGTTGATGGTGGTTGTATGGTGAGGTGGTGGCGGCCGTGGGGTATGGAAAGAGGAGAGGAGAAGCTTTGTTGGTGGTGAGTGTTTGAAGTGAGAGAGTGGAAGTCTTATGTGTTTACTTATAGACCAAATTTTGTGAATGTCCAACATACAATATGTTTCTAATTCTCCTACATGTACCATTAAAATAATCAAACGAACAAGAGTGGGTCACCCCTTAAGGTGACCGTCGAGTATGGGGGGGGTATGGGGTTGGGTGGTGATCCTTGGTTACTTATTTAGTTAGGATGTAAGTGTTTAGTTAGGGTGTTGTTATGTGTTATTTAATATAAAGTGTGTTAGGGTGTTCGGGGACCCTAACTAGCTCAGAAAAGTAGAAACAATGTGTTTGGCAGTATTTTTATGTTCCGGGTAAAGTCCGGTTGTTCGGTTTGACACTGTTCCGTTAAAGTGCTTAATTAATCCGTAAGGTGTCTTGTATATATATTTTTGTAACACTTTTAATTTCTAACACTTAGGAAATCATAACGGACTATTTGGTAACTTTTCTGTACATTACTAGTATGTTAACAAGCGCATGTAAATATAACACAGAAATCAGAGAGCAGTTAAGCACTTTAATTATCATTAATAAATTGTACGGAATACATGAATTTTGAGGGTTGTCACATTCTCCCCCTGTTAAGAAAATTTCGTCCCGAAATTTAGCTCGTGGTTAATAAGGAAGCTAGTTATGTTGCGTTGGTTTCCTGGTTTTCCTGGGGTGTCACATCATCCCCCTGTTGATTTGGAATTTCGTCCCGAAATTCTGCAGTAGCTTCGGCCTCAGTAGTGGTTGCGTTTTTCTTAAACAGCTGGGGATACTTGAGTTTCATTTGGTCTTCTCGTTCCCAGGTATACTCTGGGCCATGACAGGAATCCCAATGGACTCGGACGAGAGGTATTCTTGTGCGCTTGAGAATCTTAACGTCTCGGTCAGTAATCTCTACTGGTTCCTCGACGAATCGCAGCTTGTCGTCGATTGTGAGCTCCTTTAAGGGAACTATGAGGGTCTCATCTGACAAACACTTCTTCAGATTCGACACATGGAAGACATTGTGAACTCCGCTGAGTTCTTCAGGTAGATTCAACCTGTAGGCCACCTTGCCAATTTTCTCAATGATTTCGAATGGTCCGACATAACGCGGATTGAGCTTGCCTCGTTTGCCAAAACGAACCACACCTTTCCAAGGTGAGACTTTGAGTAGCACTCGATCCCCAACCTGGAACTCGAGTGGCTTTCTTCGCTTATCAGCATAGCTTTTCTGACGGTCACGAGCTGCCGCCATTCGTTGTCGTATTTGAGCAATCCTTTCGGTTGTATCTACTACCAGTTCTGGGCCAGTGATTTGACTGTCACCAACTTCTGCCCAACAGAGAGGTGATCGGCACTTCTGTCCGTACAACGCCTCGAACGGAGCGGCCTGGATGCTAGTGTGGTAGCTGTTGTTGTACGAAAACTCCACTAGCGGAAGGTGCTTTTCCCAACCATTACCAAAATCGATTACACATGCCCTAAGCATGTCTTCAAGGGTCTGGATGGTGCGTTCCGATTGCCCATCCGTCTGTGGGTGATAAGCGGTGCTCATATCTAAATGTGAGCCAAAAGACTTGTGCATGGCTTGCCACAGTTCCGAAGTAAAACGCGCTTCACGATCAGAAATGATGGAGGTTGGCACTCTGTGCCTTGATACCACTTCCTTTAGGTAAATGTCTGCTAGAGTAGAAAACTTATCCGTTTCCTTGATAGCCAGAAAATGTGCAGACTTGGTCAGTCGATCCACGATCACCCAAATGGTATCGTTTCCGCGTTGAGATCTGGGCAGGCCAGTAACGCAATCCATGGAAATTTGCTCCCATTTCCATTTAGGTATCTCTGGTTGTTGAAGTGGGCCTGATGGTTTCTGGTATTCGACCTTGACCCTAGCACAAGTCAAGCATTTACTGACGTAGGTTGCTATGTTGGCTTTCATACCAGGCCACCAGTATGTAGTCTTTAGATCGTGGTACATCTTATCCGAACCAGGATGTACTGAATAACGAGACTTATGTGCTTCATCCATCACCAGCTCGCGTAAGTCTCCATAAAGTGGAACCCAGATGCGTCCATTAACATAGTAGGCGCCGTTTTCCGTTTGTTCTAGCCGTTGCCTCGATCCTCGTAAAGACTCAGCCCTGATGTTCTCTGCTTTCAATGCTTCAACCTGAGCATCGCGAATCTCAGCGGGAAGGTTAGATTGGATGGTAAGCTGTAACGCACATACACGCTTAGTTATACTATCCTTTCGACTGAGGGCATCAGCCACAACATTGGCTTTACCCAGATGATACTTGATCGCACACTCGTAATCGTTCAAGAGCTCGATCCACCGGCGTTTTCGCATGTTTAACTCCTTTTGCTTGAAGATATGCTCGAGACTCCTGTGATCGGTGTAAATGGTGCACTTGGTACCGTACAGGTAATGTCTCCATATCTTAAGCGCAAAAACAACTGCTCCCAATTCTAAGTCGTGTGTAGTGTAGTTCCTTTCGTGAACCTTAAGTTGGCGCGATGCGTAGGCAATGACCTTGTCACGTTGCATCAACACACAACCAAGTCCTTGAATGGAAGCGTCGCAATAAACCACAAAATCATCTGTGCCTTCGGGAAATGAGAGGATAGGCGCGCTACAAAGTCTATCTTTCAAGTTCGGAAATGCGGACTCCTGTGCATCACCCCAACGATAGGTGACACCCTTCTGAGTCAGTGAAGTGAGCGGTTGCGCAATCTTTGAGAAATCCTTGATAAACCTTCTGTAATATCCTGCCATACCAAAAAATTGGCGGATTTCTGTTGGTGTACGGGGTGCAGGCCAGTTCTTGATTGAGTCAACCTTGGATGGATCTACATGAATTCCATCCTTGTTTACCACATGGCCTAGAAAGTGGACTTCGCGAAGCCAGAAGTCACATTTCGAAAACTTGGCATACAACTGCTCTTTTCGAAGAAGTTCCAGAATAAGCCTTAGATGTTGCTCGTGTTCCTCCTGACTCTTAGAATAGATCAGGATGTCGTCAATGAACACTATGACAAACTTATCCAGGTAAGGCTTGCACACTCGGTTCATGAGATCCATGAAGACCGCATGTGCATTCGTTAATCCAAAAGGCATAACCAGAAACTCATAATGGCCGTAACGAGTTCTGAATGCTGTTTTGGAGACGTCCTCCTCTCAGACTCTCAGCTGATGGTTTCCCGATCTCAAATCAATCTTAGAGTAATAACTCGACCCTTGCAACTGGTCGAATAAGTCATCAATGCGTGGAAGAGGATAACGATTCTTCACGGTCACCTTGTTGAGTTCGCGGTAGTCAATACACATTCTGAAGGTACCGTCTTTCTTCTTTACGAATAATACTGGAGCTCCCCAAGGCGAAGAGCTAGGACGTATGAAACCCTTGTCCAAGTGTTCTTGTAGTTGCGTGGACAGTTCTTCAAGTTCTGATGGAGCTAGACGATATGGTGCTCGAGCTACTAGTGCTGCTCCGGGAGCTAGCTTGATTTGAAATTCAACTTGGCGATGAAGCGGAAGACCAGGTAATTCCTCAGGAAATACCTCAGGAAAGTCGCGTACAATAGGTATGTCTTCTATCTTCTTTTCTTCCGCGGATGAATCAGAAACGAGGGCTAGGATAGCGGTGTGGCCCTTTCGTAAACACTTCTGGGCCTTAAGGAAAGAGATGATGCCTACAACAGCACCACTCTTGTCGCCACGAATCACGAGGGGTTCTTTATCAGAATGAGGGATACGGATGATTTTCTCCTTGCAAATAATCTCCGCTTGGTGTTGAGATAACCAATCCAACCTAATGACAACGTCAAAACTACCCAAAACGATAGGGATGAGGTCGATAGAAAAGGTCTTATCGGCAAGGACAAGCTTGCAACCCTTAACTATATGTGTAGCCTCTAAACTTTTACCATTTGCTAACTCTACGATGTGCTTGGTGTTCAAAAGTGTTGGAGTACGCTTAAGCATCTGACTAACTTTTAAGGACACGTAGCTAGTATCGGCACCCGAATCAAATAAAACAGTAACAAAGAAATCATCCAGAAGAAACTTACCCATCACAACGTTGGGATCGTTCCTTGCTTCACCCTGACCAATCACGAACACCCGACCTTGGGCGCCATTGCCATTATTGTTACCTCCGTTGTTGTTTCCATTGTGGTTCCCGTTTCTTTGGTTGTTCTGATTCTGGTTTAGCTGAGGGCAGTTCCTCTTAAAGTGGCCTTCAGCGCCATACTGAAAGCATCCTTTATTGCCCTGCTGTTGCTGCTGGTGGTGGTTCTGTGGAGCTTGTTGTTGTTGTTGGCGATTCTGATTCGCAGGACGTGGGCTCCTGCAATCCTTAGCTTCATGGCCCAACTTGTGACATCTCTGACAACGACCCTTGTTGCACTGCCCGCTGTGGTGCAGATTACACCGATTGCACTTAGGGCGATTTCCCTTGTACCCACCCTGACCTTGATTCCCAGAAGACTGCTGACCGAGGCTCCTGTACTCGTCTGTCTTTCGCTGCTGGGATTGAGCTGAAGCAGAACCCTTGCCAAAATTTCCATCCCACTTGCGCTTATTATCATTGGGAGCATCAGCAGTAGTAGCGCTAATACGCTTGGGCAGCCTGTTCTGCTCAACTGCCTGATCAGTGAGATGATGAGCCAACTTGACGATTTGCTGTATGGTGCCAAGATTAGCTGAGGTTACATATCAGAGCTTTTTCTACTGATTCTATATATTAAATAAATTATTATAAGCAGTAAAGACTGTTCAAAAACTCAGATTTACTTATTTAACCTGAATACCGTCAAATACCGACTTTTATGCGATTTAAGCGCAGAGTATGGTTTAAAACCATATTTGGCACCTAAAGCTTGTTACCTACTGATGTTATGAATAAATTTTTATACTTTAACAGTAAACAAAAGTTTTGAGCTCAGATTTCCAAATTCGACCTTTAAGACTTGTGTGAAATGACCAAAATGTCCCTATGGTGCATAGTTTGGCCATGAATGATAAATTTCACACATATATATGATATATTACTGATATAACCTACTAAAATAAATATTTTTACTGATCATTTTAGACCAGAACCTCAGATTGTTGTTTAACCTCTTTTATAATCTTTAAAATGACCAAAATACCCCTACGGGGCTTAAATTGATTTTAAATTCGTTTTGGGCATAATGGAAGGTATCCTACTGATATCACAACATATTAAAAGCATATTAACTTGTGGAACATGTTCATGACTCATTTGGTTACCTGTTATGCATCTTTCGCGTTCGGTACGGTTTATGTAACTAGTTTGCATAAATTAACCTAAACGGGTCAAACCTTATCATTTTCACTTCAAAATTCAGAATGTGTTTGGTTTACCCATATTATACAAGTCTCTATAACTTGTCGGGTCTAAATCACATTCAAATCCGGTCTTGGCTTAATCTTGCGTTTTGAACCGTAAACCTTTCCTTAAAACTAACCGGTCTAAGTTACAACTTAAATAAGACCCGTTAGGAATCTAATAGGTTAATAAAACCTTCATTCCAGATTGAGAGCCCCAGTAGAGGTACTTGTGCTTGCTGATTAGAATATATGGCTAAGTATAAATTGCATTTTAAGCTCAGGTAAATACTTTTAACTTATTTTCCGTTATATGGGCTTGGGATACGGTATTACAATAATATGTAACACCTTGAAAATTTATGTCCAATAATGTATGAACACGTGTCATAAGCTCTGAACGTGTAAAAGAATACTTTAGAGGGACTAATGTTGACAAACGGGGAAACTATGTGAATATAAGGGTCCAAAGTGTCAACGATGGATAATTATGTTTAAAAATAGCCCTACAAGATGTTTATACCTTCAAACGAATGAATCATGGATCATACGAAGCTAAATATGAAAGAAAGTGAGAAATTATAAACTACAGGGGCTAAATGTGTCAACATGTGCAAAGTATACATCTGAGTGACCTTTTAGCAGACCTGAAGCTTTGTAACGGTAAAATATGCTCACTAGAATGTGTGGTAAAAATTTCATAAAGTTTCGTTATCGTATGAGAAAGTTATGATCAAATTCGTGTACGAGGGGTTAAAAGCGTCAACATTGAATTCTAAGGCCCTATGGATGATCTCAAAGTTAGTCAAGGACTTAACTAAGTTAGTAAAAGTCCTAGAGCCCTTAAAAATCAAGTTAGAGGGCTGAAATGTAAAATGTTTAAACTTGTTTGGCTGGTTCGGACAGGCCAGGCGGCCCGCGTAAAGAACCCTTAAGGGTTTACGCGGCCCGCGAGAAAGTGCCAGCGACAGAAAACACCTGCAGGTGTCTGTCCAGCCCGTTACACCGCCATAAAACCTTGTTTTCTATTACCAGAGGCCTCTCCAATGGTATTTCATGCATAGGGGGCACTTGTCTTGATCTGGTAACAATCATAGACCCCTTTGGCATGATCTTAGGAGATTAAACTCCATATATAAGGACATGGAGTTGTGAACATTTCATTCATCCATTTACAACTTTGCATAAGTTCACTTCTGGAGCTCATCTGGTCAACAACAAGCATTCTTAGCATCCCTAATCCTAATTAGGACTCTTGTAAGTGTCCTTAACCCTTCTTAATTCGTTTTAACTTAGTTAATTAGCTAAAAGTCAAACCGTCGTAATTAAGGTTTGACTTCGAGATTAGTCAATAATTACCCAGTAAAATCTCGAATTAAAAATACCTATAAGTAGGTAATTATGTGGGTAACAAACCCTTAAAAGGGTGTTTTCAGATTCCCATTCTAACTATGTTAATTGTCGAGTCAAAGCTTACTTTAAAAAGTCAACAGAATGCTTATTTCCAAATTAATGCATAATTAACAATGTAGGATACATGCAACCTGTTTGATCATTAAAATAACTTGGTAATTAATATAAGAACATGTCCCAACATGTTCAACTCGACAATTTTCAGTTTAGGCTCGGTTTGGAACCGAAAGTAGCATAGTTTGACTTCTGCTTTGACTTTCAGTTCTGACCCGTTTAAGCCAAGTTTAGGATTGCCTTAGAGCTTCTTTTGGACCTATATACATGTTAGTATAACTCTCTGAGATTATACAACTTGGTTCATTAGATATCCTATTCACATGCATGTTTCCGTTAAATGCTTATATGGTGACCATTTCATAGAGTGTCATGTGTCTCATATATGATTTACTTTATGATATGTATAGATTCAAAAAAAAAAAAGAACTCATTATAAACATTAAGCGAAAAAGGTAACTAGCAGTTAACACCTAAAATGAGACCACTTCATAGAGTGTCATGTGTCTCATATATGATTTACTTTATGATATGTATAGATTAAAAAAAAAGGAACTCATTGTAAACATTAAACCAAGACCACTATATTTACTAGACACTAACAAACTTAAAGATAATTAAAGAATTAAATATTATTCTACTTTAAAAATTCTGCATCAGGATCTGCTTGATAAAGTTTTTTACGCGTTAGCATTTTCTTAATTTAGGAAAAATAGAAGTTTATATTCAAATGTGAAAACTGTATATGTTATTTTCACAATTTTATACATGAAATTTCGTTATTTACTTGCAAGTATATGTTAGGGGAAGGTTCAAATGAAAACCACTAGTTATTGTGAAAACTCAAAAACTAACTGAAAAAGTCAAAAAAACATACCGATTTTTTTTTTTTTGTATAATAATTTTCGCAGGTTTTTTTATATAAAAAAAATTTCCAAAAAAAAAAAATCTTTTTGTATAGTGCATATGTGTAATACTACATATGTGTATGTGTACTACATATGCGTATTATTACATATGTGTACTACAAATTTTTTTTTATTTTTTTTTGAAAAAAAAGTTTTTTTTCATATATAAAAACCAGCTATTTTTATAAAAAAAATTGAAAATTTTTTTTGTGTGTTTTTAGGCTTTTTTTAGTTAGTTTTCGAGTTTTCACAATAAAAGTGGTTTTCATTTAAACCATCCCCGTATATGTTATTTCACAAGTGATTAGATAGAAACTGCAATGTTTCCAACGTTTAAGAGCCGATAAATAAAGACTGTAATTTTATAAAGCAAAATAGGGTGAGGATCAAATAAAAAGTTTATTTTGGCTAGGAAGTGTAGGAAATAATAGGATTATGGCATGTGACAACATTATACCCTTATACAATTAGCAACTTAGGTTATGTCTCATTTGTTTAAAAGTCACAACTTTTGGTTCACATCCCTTCAAAAAGTCACAACCCTTTAAATTACTTTTAAATCATTTGTTTAAAAGTCACATCCCTTCAAAAAGTCACAACCTCTTCAAATTACTTTTAAATTTGTTTAAAAGTCACACCCTTTGGTTCACATCCCTTCAAAAAATCACAACCCTTCAAATTACTTTTAAATATATCACACCCCTTACAAAAGAAAGTCACAACTTTTAAATATATCGCACCCCTTTAAAAAATCACAACACGTTAAACTACTTTTATATGTTTCACGCCCTTACAAAAAGTCACAGCCCTTTATAAACATACAACAAACCTTCACACATATATAAAAAAACACAACCATTCAAACTACTTTTATACTTATACAGTTTCATTTAAAAGTCACTTTAGTTAGAAAGTATATTATCGTACCCTCCAAAAAGCAACTTAGGTTACGTTTAACAAAGCAACGCATCCCTTCGTCAGAAGGCACCATTTCATTGAAAATATATATATTTTAAGTTCGTTTTAGAGTTACCATCGCATTGCTTCTTGGAAATGAAAGGCACCGATGATTCAAATTCAAAATATATACATAAATCTTTTCCACCGACACTACCACAAAATTTCATTCGCAACTCTGATCCCTTCTCCCCTTATATTTTTGTGTTTACGATCTTCGACACTCCCCTTCATCTCTACTTTGTGCCCATCTACTTCAATTGTTCCATATACAGTTTTACTTCCGGTATGTTCCACTGTAATCGTTATATGTTTTCGTTATTGTAATTCAAAAATTGTCAGTAGAAAAACAATTTTTATCCCCATTTGCTCTTAAGATAGTGATTAATTCCGTTGTTTACGATTATTCGATTCTGTGTTTTCTTTGATACATACAATTCTTTTGATTAAAAATGGAGATGTAGATAAACTGATAAAACATGATCAAGTAAAAAAACTTCAAAGAACATGGTAAAATATAGACAAAAATATTAATTGAATATCCGTTCTTTGTTTGTCTGTATATATTTTTTTGATTAAATGACAAGTTTCTTTTGATCACAAATGTGTTCGTTTACATATGTACTAGGTTATCACCCGGGAATGCTTCCCGGGCTAGAGAAAGTTATTAATATACTTATTATTTATGATTAATACATACTTAAAATGATACAAAATGTATGCCATATTAATGTTTTGGCTATAATTAGAGTTATAAAGTTGCTCAGCCATCCAAACAATTATCTATCCAAAAGAGTGTATTCTCTCTCGTTCAAACTTCGCTTACAAATGTAGTCTTTTTTCAACTTGAGCGATGTTTTTTTTAAAAGGCCAACATAATATCATTAGAAATCTTGCGAGTAGCAAGCACCAATTGTATAGAATCATCAAAAAAGAAACATATTACAGTACATGGAGGCAATCCATCAGCCATACTACAATACAAACCCAAAATAAAGCGCCAAGACACAGCCAAAAAACTATTACTAACTTATTTTGATCTGTTTTTTACCCAAAGGATTGCGACGGCTTTGACTTCTTCAATCAATTTTGACACTAATACCCATTCGTTAGTTGCATGATGAAGTTATGAGGGTGTAAGGGGTGCTCACCTCTTAGGTGAGTCCCCCCTCTTACACATAACCAACCATAAAATGCCACGTCAACTCCCCTCTAACACTCCCCTAATACCCCTTTTTGATGGCGGCACTCCCCTCTTAGGTGAATTGGTTTTTTTTTAAAAAAAAAAAAAAAAAAGAAAAACAGTCATTGGTCACTCCCTCTCTCTCTCTTCCCTCTCTCTTCGGTGAGCCGCCACCGGATTTACCCCCAACCACCTCACCGATTTCCTCTCCCGCATCAATGGCGGTGCTTTGCCGATCGGTGTTTCATGTCACCGAAGGGGTCCCCGAAGGGTGCCCCGTACACCCTGAGCGTTAGATTTTTAGCAGCTTTAATAACCTCGTCACTCGTAGCACCTTCTTTTCCGAATAGAATATTCTCTTTGATAGTTGCAAATAGTATAGGCTCTTGGCTCACCAAATCCATTTGACTTCTTAACCATTTTAACTTTTTTTTTGAAAATTAAACTTCATTAAAACCAACCTTCGACCCAAACGGGCAAAAGGCCAAACACTTATATCAATCCCATCGAGTAGTATCACTCCCTCGGTCTGACCCACTTTGACCAACCAGCCCAACGGTCTGACACGGCTTGATCTTGATGTTGACTCTTTTCAGAACATAATAATGTCAAACGCTACATTATGAAAATATGATTGAAGTATGAAATGTGGTGAGTGGGTGCACGCATGCATGCGGCAGGTGATGTTAAAATATAAAGATAAGAGTTGTGACATAGAATAGAGTGAGGGAGAATCCCAAGATAAGGTATAAATGTATAATTAATATAAGTGCTAAAATAAATGACATCTTTAAATAAAATCACAAGATGCTACCACTTTTATAACACTCGAGTTTTGAAACCAGAAATAAAGCATCTAAGGGGGGTCATCAGGTGAATAAATAAATTTGTAGCAGAAGATAGTTCAGTTCAGTTCAGATCAGATCACAGAAACAAACATGCAGCAACAACTCATGCAGCAACAACACACAGGTGCGATCAACACCACAAGTGTGACTACTGATCACATCCAACAGGTCTTTAAACTTTAATCTCTCTTTTCTCTTATGGCGGTTTATTTTATTTCTTTTATATGATAATTCCAAACACCCCACTTGTTCTTGGTGCAACATGGTCCACTAATAAATCATCTGAATCACATTGGTTCTAAAACACAAATCATTTGTTGACATTCTATTTCTCATTTCTTGGGCTTTCTAAGCTTGTTCATAATTCTGAAAATTTGCAGAATCATTTTTTCTTAAAAAAGGATAATTCTTTATACATTCGATATCTTTTAGGACTTTATGAAATAAATTAACGATATTTAAACAAAATTATTTTACCGTTGATTTGTATATTGCCCAAAATTCATAATAACATGTAATTAACGATCAAAGCAATCATACCTTAATATAACGGACCAAAATCGCTGGAAAGAATTGAGCATCAAAAGCTTATACGAACACCGAATGACAAAATTGATCCCCAAACGGTCTAAACATCCTTCATCTAACAATGGCTGCGGAGAGTGGTGGTAGATTAGAGTTTCAAGTTTAGAAAGGGATGTAAAAAGCGATTAAGAAACAAAGATAAGGAAACGAAATGGGATTGCTTACCTGATGGTTGAATTGATTGGATTTTAGAGGCTTCAGAAGGAAGCATGGAGGAGAAGATTGTGGGTCTAAGTACTAAAAAGTGAAGGAGCGTGTTTTTTTAAATAGGATCCGAAAAAAGTTGTCGGGTCAAATAGCTTCAATCGGGGCTTCACTGTTGAAGAAAACAACCCACCAGTTTCCCGCCAAAACTGAACATAAGAGGCCCTCATCTAGTGACACGTGGCCCAAATTTCTTTCATTTGTTTTGTCCTGTTCAATGTAATCTTTGTCAAGGTAATGGATGTCACCTTGAAATGCGCTCCATGTGTATTCAAATTTATCAAGTAGAATTGAAGATTAAAATTATTTGGTATACTTGCATGTTTATCTATCATTTAAGTAGGCAGCGCCTTGCCTTCGTATGTATCAACAGATTCCACTTTCGGATTATTCGCACAGTGAATGGTATCGCATCACCCCTTGGGTCTTTATTTGAGATTCTTTGTGCTTCCATTTTAGGTTTCCTGTTATCAAAGTAGGTAAATGATGGTTAGAATGCATATATAGTATTTAATAGAAAGTATCAACATTTTTTTTTCAGAACACATGTTGCATGTTATAGTTCATTCTAATGATCATTTAAGTAGGCGACACCTAGCCTTCGTATATATGGATTTCAGGAGTTTTTTTCGGATTATTCGCACAGTAGTGACTGGTATCGCATCACCCCCTCGGGCTTTCGTTTTGGGTGCCCTGTTATCAAAGTAGGTAAATGATGGTTAGAATGAACAAATAGTGTTTAATAGAAAGTATCAGCAGATTATTCAGAATACATGTTGCGTATTATAGTTCATTCTAATGGTAATGAATTGGAAGTGTATATTTTTTATTCAGTAAATAGGATATGCTCTATAGTTTTGTTTAACCGAATAAAGACTTTGAAAAGAAATACAAATATATTGTTATTTTGTCATAATATACACATATAAAGAACAATCTTCGCACACACGCTCACAATCACCACAATCACAACTGATCGTTTGTATCCGACTAACCAATTAAAGCGAGCATAGATTACAATCATAACTTCCAAAAGCTTGTTACAAAGTACAAACTTACGATGCATACATCCATACATACGTATCTACTAACACATCAAATCATCAAAATCAAACAACAAAACTGAAGTAGAAAGTTTCATCTGATAATTCAGACCGTAGATGCTGAGTGATTTTTATCAGAACAAATTAGTCCATTCACTTGATAGATTTCAGTTATTCATCCACTCTAGGTTATAAAAAAAACTACACTATGACAAATCACCATCAGATTAATAATTAGTAAACATAATATATAAACAATCACATAATGTTATACAAAAGCTTTTCAATCAAATTACTGGCAAATTTATTTAACATTTGTAATTGAATACTCTTAAAATAGATCATTTTCATCCGATCACAACATCCAAAACCTTATTACAATGACCTTCAAAAAAAAACAAACAGTAAAAACCTTAAAACGATTAGAACTGACGAACTCACAGTAAATCATGAACAAAATTATATGAAAATAGGATATGCAACAAATCAAATCTGAATAAGAGGATTAAAAATGAAATAGAAAGATACCGATTTATGTGTTGGTGAAACCCTAGCCACCGCCCTTTCGTTGTTGCGTTAAACCACAACCATCATAAGACCACCACTGGGAAAACCTAAATCAACCAATGTCGTTGTCATCGTTCCTCTTCAGGCCACCACCATCTTCCTCATACGAAACAGTCAAATTTTTAGAAAAAAACTGAGACGATGAAACAAATAAAACGAATAAAATCAATATCGACTAAAGAATCCACATACTTGTAAGTGAATCGGTTTAATTTTGGAATCCTTTATCAGTCGATTCAAAGCACAAACGACACCTATCTTTTTAGAGAAAATTAGATGTAGAAGCTTCAAGGAAGACGGAGGCTAGGGTTTGGTTGTGAAGTGGTGAAGGAAAAGAATGGGGCTATAGGAAATTAGGTTTTTTTATGTGACTTATATACCCGGGTCATAAAACGGTTCGGATCACATCAAAATGGGTATCCGCGGATGATATAAAACTCAGCTCATTTTCCCGCCAAAATGAATCCTGAGAAGCCCTAAGAACGTGCCACATCAGCCCAAATCTTTATGTTTATTATATATAATAGATAATAGATTCCTTTTGCTTTAAATGATTGTCAAGAAAAGCCTAATTCTTTTGATTCCAAATGAAGTCAACGAGATTTGAAAGGATAATCAATAACAAAATTCCCATGTTTATATGTATATTCACACAGGAAAATCAATTAGGTTTCGCGTTATCAAAACGATTTGAATATGGTTTAACTCTTCAGTTTTGACGGCCAGAGGAACTATCGTGACTCCCTGTTCTTCATTCTTCTTTATCGAAGATTTAGAGTCCGGTATTTCTAAACTTAGTTGATAAAAGTTGCAATATTCCGGGCACAATTTTTCAGTTTGTTACAATTTCTAGACTTAAGAGTCCGATATTTCTAGACTAAGTTGATGAAAGTTTCAATTTCTAGACTTAATTGATGTTACTTTGGCAGTTACAATATTCTGGTATGTTAACACAATCTTCGTTTTTATATTATAGAGTCCTATCCATGCTTCAAAAATTAGGTTATTAATTTGATGAACCATCGCAGTGGTTCATCGGCAGGCACCGATTCATTCAAATTCAAAATATATTTATAACGCGCCATCGCATTGCTTCATCAGAAGGCACCGATTCATTCAAGACACAAACATGTTTTATATTTAACGATGAGTGTTTAAATCATCTTATTGGTAATCAAAGAAAAATTTGGACGGTTTGATTTGATCATTTCATACGATTTTTTACATCATCGATTTACAACAGATTCGTCATCTTTCTTGGTGTACAAATCGGTTCAAAAGGATAATAGAAAAAGAAACGCATAAAAGGCAAAGATATACGGTTAAAGGAAAATAGAAAAATAAATGTATAAAAAAGGAGGTGTCGGTATAATTAGGCATTCAACAAAAATTGCTTTAGAATTCAATATCGTTAGGTAGATCGATCATTTCGACGGAGATAAAGAAAAAAAACTACATGAACAGAGATGGAAATGAAATGTAGATAATTACTAATAAGCATATTAATGTATTACTTCCTTTTTTAAGAAACTTTACGTTTTCTTTTATAGAATCAAAATAATATTCAGATTCAATTGAATTTCTCATAATACATTTCATTCAAAATTTAAATTAACACATTATTATTGTTATTCAAGAATTAGGGTATTACATATTTGACTATCCAAATGATGTTCCGGCTTGAAATATAAAGTTCTAAATAGTACTTGAAAGATTGATAGGAAAACCAATTGAATGAGATAACTATTGAAGTCATGTTAAACATAACAGTCATTTGATGAGACAGTTAACTATGAAATTAATGACATTCATTTTAATAATTTCATTTGCAGTTAGTCAATATACCGCAGCAACGCGCGGGTTAGAGTTAACTCGTTTAAAATAAAGAACAAGGGTATTTTAGTCAATCGTATCCTTTCTTCTTCTCCCCAGTAACATCAAAACTCACCATCTTCAAACTTTTCTTCACTTTCTATCTCAATAATCACTACATTATAGTGCGATTTTTGTCAACAATCAATGATTCAAACACTAAACACTCGATCAACGTGTTCTTCAGCTTTTTTTGAAGAAAACTCAATTTAATTTCATACAAAATCTCGTTTTTTCTCATGATTTTGAAGATAATCACTCGATCCGTTCGATTGTCGCTGATAAGTGTTTCTATCATTCAAATTTCGTCAATCGTTGAAGAAATCGGCTTTGATCCATGTAAGAAATTCTTTAATTTCAGTTTTACGATCTGGGTTTTTGATTTAGACTTTGCGTTTTACGATGTTGGTGGGGTCCGGGGGCAGCGCCCTTGGTAGCAGGGTCCAGGGGGCGACAGCCCCTGGCGGGGTCCAAGGGGCAGAGAAAATTTAATAAAAATGTATCAGAAAATTTAATTTTCTGTAAATTGCTTCTGGAAAACTGCATTCGTAGACAGTTTTTGATCTCCTGCTTCTTGGTTCAGACAATTCACAGACAAAACTATTGTCCTTGTTCAATGCGTTTTAGAGAAAACACTTTCTTTGGTGTTTTTAGGCCATTGCGTTTTAGAACTAAGACATTTTTATGTGTTTTCTGGCCATTGCGTTTTAGAAAAACACATTTTTGAAGTGTTTTTAGTTATTGCGCTTTAGGTAAAACACAGTTTTAGGTGTTTTCAGTCCATTGCGTTTTAGAGAGAACAATTTCTTTTGTTTTTTAGGCCATTGCGTTTTAGAAAGGAGACATTTGTAAGTGTTTTCTGGCCATTGCGTTTTATAAATATGACATTTCTTTGTGTGTTTTTGTGCATTGCATTTTAGAGAGAACACTTTTTTTTTGTTTTTTAGGCCATTGCTTTTAGAAAGGAGACATTTTTAAGTGTTTTCTGGCTATTGCGTTTTATAAATAAGAAATTTCTTTGTGTTTTTTGTGCATTGCGTTTTAGGTAAAACACATTTTTATGTGTTTTCAGTCCTTTGCGTTTTAGAAAGTACACTTTCTTTTATGTTTTTAGGCTATTGCGTTTTAGAAATATGATATATCTTTGTGTTTTCTGGCAATTGCGTTTTACAAATAAGACAGTTCTTTGTGTTTTTAATGCATTGCGTTTTAAAAAAAAATGTCATTTTTTAGGTTTTTTTTTTCCATTGCGTTTTACGCAACTGGGTTTTTTTTCCATTGCGTTTTACGCAACTGGGTTTTCAAAAAAAATTTCAAAAATATAGCAATAGTATACTCGTTTTAAAGATAAAAAACTCTCGTTTTTTTGGTGCGATTTTTATAAAAAAATAATCTCGTATGAAAGAGTTATTAACGTTTAAAAAATGGGTGGAATTGGAGGAGAGAGAAACTATTGCCTTGACTTGACTAGAATGCTCCTGAACAAACCCACGCGCCTCATTTTTTCTTTCAATATCACCCATTTAATCTTAGCCCTTGATTAAGTAAATGGATGGTCAAGATTACTTATTAGGCTTTCTACCCAAATAAACTTCCTATTATATCCTAACTCAAGCAAAATATATATATAAAGTAAACTAATAAGTTTTTTTTTTTTGGAATGACAACTTTCTTAGGCTAACGCACTTTTTAAATTGGAGAGCCCCGTTACCCTGGGGCGGAACCAAAATATAAATAGAGTGTTATTTTTTCGTTTTTATACAAAGAATACCAATAAAATAATATGAGGACACCTCTAACCATAAAAATATGATAATATAATAAGAGTTTAAATCTAATTCTTTTTACAAGCCCAAACATAATTGTTAATACCCTATTAAATTAGCCCATTAGTCCAATACCCAAAATAATAATAAAACAAGGCCCATTTATATGTTGATTATGAGGGCGACAATGGGTCTGTTTTATACGCAATCGAATGGGCCAAAAATTTTTGAACAATGCATAGTTTGTGCAGTCGAAAATGATTTTTACTTTATTAATTTATTGTTGTTTTTTTTAATATTATATGATTGCACGATAACTTTTTTTTGGGATACCCCTGATTTAATAGGCTGGTTTCGCCACTGCCGTTACCCCACTCTGGCCATACTATGTTGTCTTAAACGGGGCCACGCTGGCTTCAGAGTTTGGCTTAGGTGTTCCCCCAGGAAACCATACCGCTGGCTGCACTTGACAGTCGTGCCACTACAAAAGCAGAACTCTCTGTCGTTGTCGTGACACATGATGAAATTCGAGTTAGCAGCTAAAAAGGAAATCATGTTTTTTTATGTTAAAAATAAAAGATTTATTGCCCACAAAATTTAAACACAAGCATCACTTGTCCCCAACCCTATAAACAAACATATTTAGTGTTATAAACTAGGAAACGCATGATTCAAATATTATAACAAGCATAAAATTTTCTCCACGATCATCACCAAACATAATAATATTATTGTTGTTATATATATTTTTTGTAAAATGACAACAAAAACGGACTGTAAAGATTGCACCCCAAAAGAAACTAAACCGTTGATTGATCCGCGTAACCCGAGTAATTTTGCCTACTCAATGGACTCCAATTGGTCTCGTATTGACTAATCGAATGTGGGGCTGTGTTGATCGAGGTAGCTTGGGAAAGATCATCAATTGGCATCATTGCGGGCCACACAAAAGCAGGTTTGAAAGGTGGAACATGTGGTATGGCCACGGACCCCGCTAGCATTTGCACAATGGTATGTGTTTTCGGCCTCTCATCAGCTATCGGGTGCGAGCAAGCTAGACCTAACATCAAGAACCGTGTGGCTTCCTCTGCGTTATAATCATCTGCAAGGCGTTTATCAACAGCTTCCAAGATACGACCTTCCCGATACAACGACCATACGTAGTCCACCATAAACTGAAAACCGTTGACTTTTGTCCCGGGGCGTTGACCAGAAACAACCTCGATTAGTAACGCGCCAAACGCATAAATATCAGAATGTTGAGTGGCTTTTCCGGTGAGGAAGCATTCTGGGGCTATGTAACCAACGGTTCCAAGCACACCCTCGGCCTCAGCATAACTTGTTTTCTCGTTGTCTAGGGCACGGGCAAGACCAAAGTCACCTAGACGAGCGTTGAAATCGGAATCGAGCATTATGTTGCTCGCCTTGATGTCACGGTGAACGACTTTTTGGTCGTATTCATAGTGGAGGTAGTGTAGGGCGGAGCCGATACAGGCAAGAATCTTGTAACGGAGGGTCCAACTCAGCGGCTCGCCAGTTACGTTGAACAGGTGCATGTCAAGACTACCTTTTTGCATATACTCATACACCAACAGGAGCTTTCCGTTCCTGTGACACCACCCTGCAACGTTTTACTAATGTTATTATTAGAAAAATAGAGACAGTTAATTTAAATAGATAATAATGAAATGAAACAATTTCAAAAGTTGTTTTAAATTCGAATCATATTTAAACGAATTTTTTTTAGAAAAGTTGTTTTAAATGGGATGACAAATGCGTTTTGCTCAATGAACACAACATTAAGATGAGATCCAAAGCATACTTCTACAATCTTTTCAATGGTGGGAGGAGCTACCAACGGAATAACTGTTACTGTCGACGTATCACGTATGAAAAGGTGAAGAAATCCCGTAGAAAGACGGGTAGGGCTAAAGCAGTTGGGCCAGACAACATACCGATTGAGGTATGGAAGTGCTTGGGAGAAAGAGTCCAATGACTAACTACTTTATTCAGTCTAATTTTCAAACAAAGGGATGGCTAATATTGTGAGAATTATAAAGGGATTAAGTTGCTAGGATACACTATGAAATTACAGGAGAGAGTAATTGAGACTAGACTTAGAAGAGAAACTTAGGTTATGGTAAACCAATTTGAATTGATACAAGGGTGATCAATTACAGAATCAATACATATTCTAAGGAGATTGATGAAGAAGTATAGGGAGAAGAAACATGATCTACATATGATGCTCATTGATCTTGAAAAGGCCTATGACAATGTGGCACACATACTGATTTGGGATAGTTTGGAGAGTAGAGCGGTTTCTGGGAAGTATATAGAGTTATAGACTTAATTGGGGATATGTATGTTAGGACTGGGACTAGTGATCGGGCGCCTATAGGGGATACTGATTTTTCCCTGTGGAGGTAGGACTCCACCAAGGGTCTTCCTTGAGCCCTTTTCTGTTTGCGGTTATCCTAGATGAGTTGACAAAGTTAATTCAGGAGGTTGTTCTGTGGTGCTTTTTTTTGTGGATGATATTGTGTTAGTTGCAAATAATAAAATATGCGTAAATGTGAGGTTAGAAAAGTGGCGAGCAACTTTAAAGGGCAAAGGTTTAAGGATTAGTCGAACCAAAACCGAGTACTTGTATTGTCAGTGGTGTAGGTAATGACGAGAATATTCAGATCACCATTGATGGTCAAGTGGTTCCGTACGTGGCTAAGTTCAAGTATTTAGGATCTTTTGTTCAGAGAGATGAGGAGATAAATAGTGACATTTCTCAGCGCATCAAGGTTGGATGGTGTAGGTAGAGAGCTGCCACTAGGGTTTTGTGCGATATGAGGTTTCCAACTAAATTGAAGGGGAAATTTTATAGGGTTACAAATAGAACTGCTTTGTTATACGGGTCCGATTATTGGGCCATCAAGAAAGTACAAGCACGCAAGATGGAGGTAGTAGAGATGAGAATGCTACGCTGGATATATGGGCACACAAGGTTTTTAGGGAAATGTTAGGAGTATCTAGTATATCAGATAAGATGAATGAGGGAAGATTGAGATGGTTTGAGCATGTGAAGATGAGACAGACGATATAGCCAGTTAGAGTGGTTGAAACTCTCGTTGTGGAGGGGAGGAGTAGAGGCAGACCCAAATTTACTTAGGATGAGTGGATTAGGCAGAATTTACTAGGATTGCACATCTCTGAGAACATGGTCCATGATAGGAGTTCGTGGAGACATATGATTAAGATTAAGGATTTCTAGGGTAGGGTACAAACTGTGTCTTAGGTGTGGTGTATTGTCGTAGATAAGCTTACTCATTTGATGGAACTTCCATGCGTTTGTCATCTTGTATCTATGTGTATAGTTTGTTGTGATGTTATATTTGTTTACCATGTACTTTGTCTCCACTCATGTTATATTGGTTGCTTCATATATGCATACACACACCTCATGCGCTATTTATTGTTTTATTGGGTGTTTTAGAGCAGAGGGTCTCGCTGGAAGACGCCTCTCTATCCCCAAAGGTAGATGTAAGGTGTGTCTACATTCCACCCTCCTCAGATCTTACCAACATATTTGCTATTTGTAGGATTTTACTCGGCATTGTTGTTGTTATTGTATATATAAAAAAACAAATCTGAATGTATACATCAAATTTAAAGTGTCAAGAGGAAAATATATAAAACTTGCAACTTGTCTATGAAATTAATGTTCAAGTATCCAAGCGTGAAAATGAAATCATACATCTAATTTCATAAATCATAACTAAAAGTTAAATGTGATGATAACGATATGTGTATGTTTGACAAGTTCAAGTCAAACTCAAGCTAGAAGAATTTGATGCTAGACTTTTTTGCACACTAACAAGGTTTCTATGTAATTTCGTCGATCTCAACAACTACTTTTCCATTTAAAAAATAATTTGGTCGATCTCAACAACTACTTTTCCATTTAAAAAATAATAAATTTTGGAACAATATAAAGTTTAACAACTATTTAAAATATTTGTTTGATGACACGAAATCAATAAAACTTATGAAACCAATAAGCGTCATCAATATATTGTGACAGATATTATTTAAAAATAAGATAACAATATTGTTAAATAAATTGTTGCTTAATCAGATTGAACTTGGTGTTTGTTGGATTGACAAGGTGATTAGATGGTATAAATTGGCAACAACTAAACTTATTATGGATTAAATTGGTATCATTCGGTGTAATTTGGTATTGTTTTGGTGTGATATGATTTTGATTTGGTGTTTAGGTTGATTTGGAGTACCGACCCGACCTTAGGCCGGAGGGTATGGAGGACGTCATCGTGCCACCTCACCTTCGTGGATCTGACGTGCTGATAAAACCTCTAGGGGCTTTATCCCACACTCAATAGCCTTATAATTTTAAAGTTTAGTTGTAAGAAATGGTTACCGAGTAAACGAACAAGATGTTTATGCCGTAAACGATTAATAATCGTAAGCTCTGCCAAAAAGTCGTCTTCCCCCTTCAAACTCTCCCGCGAAAACCACTTGACAGCCACCTCAACATTATCCTCCGGCAAAACACCCCGGTAAACGACACCGTATCCGCCCTGCCCGAGCTTCCTCCTCTCATTAAAATTATTCGTCGCTTTCTTTAACTCTCGGAACCGGAACTCCTTCGGCATTCCGGGCAGCGTCCTGAGCCGGCTCAATATATTCGACTGCGACCGTTCCACCAACCACTTCTTATACAACCGGTAGCAAAAATAACCCACTAGCGCCACCAGCGCCAACACCACAATGGCGATCAAGATCATTGATAACGGACTTTTAGAGCCGGTACTGACGATGTACTCAACTGTGATGTTCCATTGCAACACACAGTTTAGCTCCACTAAGGTTCCCGTGGATGCCGCGAATCCGATGTAGGATTCGCTGCTAACTGCTTTTTTAAGATGTAGCGGATGTTCAATGACCGGTGTTTGCGGCATGGGAGGCGTGGGTGAGGTTCTTCCCGGCTGTTCAGCGATGTAAACACGTATGACCTTTTCATTTCCGTTGTATCGAATCCAGACGTTGTGGAATGACGTCGTTTTGGAAGCAAGAGTGATGTTTAAGGGAGTTAACGGTGTGGAAACGACAGATACGATGGAATTGATGTTGAGGCCGATGTGATTATTATCAATATCGTGGGGTTGTTTGACGGTGTCGAGCTCGATAGCTAAGACGTTGTCTGATGCTTCGTTGTCTAGGGTTTGGTTTGTGAGGCCGAGGTACTGGCCGTAGCTGTTATCGGGGACATCCATGGTGGGGGCGATTAAGAAGGCTAAGCCTTCTCCGGGATTGCCGTTCATGGGGAACATGTTGACGAGAAATGAGGTGTTGAAGGAGGCTACGGAATCACCGTCCCAGAGTTTGAAGGGCTGGCGGAACATGACCCTGCCGGATTGGTTGCGGAGGTCGAATACGGCGTTGTTGCTGGTGTCCGCGGTGATTTGCAAGGCGTCTTGGCTTATTCGGGCGTCGTTTTGAAAGTTTAGGTCGGAGAAGTCTTGTAATTCTAAAGATTTGTTGAAGGTGGGGTAGGATCGGGTGAATGTTTCGAACCTTGCGAGGGCGGAGAAGAAGCAGAGGAGGATCACAGTGGTTTTGAGGGTGGTGGCTACAACTACTCCCATCTCATGAAGTGGCGGTGGTGACAGTGAGAGGGGTGAGAAGTGGAAATGGTGAGTGGGTGGGTTTAAGACGTTAAAATTTTAGGCTTTTGAGGGGGAATTGGTCTTTGATATTATATTATATTTCATTTCATACTATCTTAAAACACAAAGTCGGTGGCAAAGGCCACCGACAATCCAACTCAAATTACAATTTTGTCCTTTGATGATGTGCAAGATAGCAGAAGGTACAAGATCAGGCTGCACAAGAAAATCGTACACAACAAAGGAAGCACAAGGTACAACATGTGGATGCACAACAAAAAGAAAAAGATAGATAGACGAGGGCTCCCGTTTCCGGCGGTCTTCTTTGGCGGCGACGTCACCATCGCAACCCATTGCGTCTGGCTTCGGGGGAGGTGGTGGTGATTGTTCCGGGAGAAGATGGTAGGTTGGTCGGAAAGACGAAAACTTGACCCCCAATTTGTTGTTTGACCACCGTTTTTGCTGACTTATCAACACATGCAGTGACGGCCGGTTAGAGATATCTATATCTCATCTAGAGAGAGAGAGAATGAAATCAGAGTGAAATGAAAGAGTAAAGTCTACCGGTGAGTGGTGGTGGACTAGCGGTGGTACTGGTGGAGATCAACGATGGACCAACGGTGGGATTGGCAGTGAGTAGTTGAGATGAATAAGGTTTTATGACTACAAGTGTACAAGTGTGTTTTCAGTGGGAAGGTGAATACATGTGTAGCTCAAATGTAATAAGCATTGGGGTATGTAACATGTGTGGGTTACAGCTCAACAAAAATGAGAATAAATAAAAAATTTATATACTAAATAAAAATTGATGGAATTTATAAAGAAACTGATATATTAGCATTATATTTCCTACTTGACACAACATGGCTAACTAAAAAAGTTATAAGTTTTATTAACCTTTTTAAGTTATTATATATCATGCCATAATATTTGTATGAGACTATGTGTTCGTTTTATCTTTACAATAAGTGAAATGATAAATTAAGTTTCGGAGAAGAAAGTAGATGCATAATTAGTTATGTTACAAAACGAATGCGACTTCGCATGGAAAATGAGTGTTTTGTTCTTTTAATTATTTACATGTTCACTGCAAAACTAAATAACGGTTTCAACAATATAGTTTTCATTTAAACCTTTGCATTAACTTGCTTCTGACCCCAAAATACTTTACCCGTGTGTTTTTTTTTTTTTTGGATTGCTATAAGGAGTGTCGCTACTGTGAAAAAGTGAAACAATGCCGAACAAATAATGTGTTTATGAATTTCACTTGGTGTTAGAAATTCATTTTTTTACGTTTTTTTTTTTATTTTGGTCATCGTTTGATTAACACGGTTTTACGCCCCCGTCCTGCAACGTGGGAGGTTTAACACCTATTCATATTAAAAAAAGTAAGCCGTTATATAGCCTTTTAATTTTAGTTGAATTTAGGTTGATAAATAAAATTGAATGTTTACTCAGGTTTGTTCTACAAGTCCACCGGCGTGAACCGCCATAGACCCCACAAGTTTGCCGTTGCGGGTGGGCGTAAACCCTTCTCTCCACTCTCTCTCTAGCATTACTCTCTCTCTCATGTATGTGTGTGTGAATGAGTACGAGTTGATCGGTAAAAGTTTGGGTTTGTTTAGAGAGAGAAAAGGTTAGGGTTTTAAGAGAGAGAGAGAGTTCATAGAAATTCGGTGAACGTTGGTTGTGGTGGCTGCGGCTCAGGTGTGGTTGTAAAGGTGTTGTAACGACGGCAATGGTAATGTGGTTTGGGGAGAAAGAAAGAGTAGATGGAGGAAGTTAAGATTTGACTGAAACATTTTATCTTCTTTTTTTTGGGGTATGCAGAAATGTATAAACTGTCTTTCTTCAAAATAATAATTATTTCTTTTAATCTTATCTTCAAACTACAAAGCATCGATACTTAGGTGAAGACTTTGTTTTGGTGGAATAAATCGTTGTGTTTGGTTGTTAAAAAATCAATACGATATTTAATTACTTATATTCTTCATTAGAGTTTTAAATCTTCATTGAAGGGAGATATCATATGTTTCTAAATTTAGTTTCTTTGCCAAAAATTATATACTGCAATACGTTTTTCCATTGTCTTTCAACACGCGTAGACTGTTACATAGAAGGCAAGCAATAACCCATCCGTCTGATATCTACGAGGATCTCGAACATTGACGTTACTGAACTCACATTGGTTTACGTTTTACTTAGATTCCTCAACTTGAATTTCGCTAAGTTCTCGCGCCGCAACGCGCGCGGGCAAATTTACTAGTACTATCTTAAATTACAAAGTCGGTGGCCTCTGCCACCGACAACGTCTCTGTTTTGTCTTATATGCATGTCATCAGATTTGCCACAGTCTCTCTCTTCATCTTCTTTCAAAAAAAACTTGGCAAACTTTAAATTTAGTGCTTCATAATTGCAACCTCCAAGAACATACATGGATAGTTTTCATCTGATGTTTGTTATGCTATGTTTTGCTTTCGTTGTTGTTCATGGGTTTTCAAGAAATGATCTACTGATTCTATCTTTTGATGAAGGGTATTCGAAGTTGTTTGGAGATGATAATTTAATGGTATTCAAGGATGGAAAATTTGTTCAGTTATCTCTTGATAAACGAACAGGTTACCTGATCTGGTGGTCGGAGATTTAATAAATATAAAATACCGCACGAATCTGGTGGCCAGAGATTGGATAAGAAACGGAAAACTAACGGATCTGTTGTTGGAGATTTGATAACAGACGGTAACCCAACGGATTTGTGGCCGGAGATTTGATAAGTGACGAAACTTAACGGCTGTGGACGGAGATTTGATGACCCCGACTGTGTGTTTGTTGAACATCAATTTGTTTGTTTCATCTTCTGACTGTAACCGACTCTATATCCTTTTCTCTCTCTCTCTCTTACAAGTTTTTGTTCATCATGTACAATAGAAATTACAATTTTGTCCTTCTGTCACCGGAATTTCCTCCCCTACCTCACTAAAATGCGCCACTTGCGGCTGCCACTGGAATTTCCACTGCCGTGAGCCGGAAGAGTCACTTTTCCCCTCCCCCCCCCCACCCACAACCCACCCCTCCAACACGTCATCTGAGTCTCTGTTTTGGTTTGATTTTGGGTAAAAAAAGTTGAGGGAGGATGTTACAATTTCTATAAATTGGAATTTAATTCATTTTGAAGTCCACCTCCAAACGTGGATGAATGTTGACCACATATTATTTAAGGTTTTATTTAGTAAGAAAATATAAAACATTGATTATTTTCAGAAATAAAATCAAGGTTATCATCACTACATATTTTTAACATTCTTTGATGATTAATTCAAAATATTATTGATCATTTTTGTATTATATCAACAGTTAAATTCAATCTCTAGATAACGTTATAATCTTAAATTTTGATGTAATATTAAATGCATTAACAATAACATTAATAACTTGATACCTTCTTTTGTTTAGATTACTCGATTTTACATGATAACGTACGACAAATTATTATATTTTTTTATCTATGCATAACCACGTTTTTACGACTTTACACCGTAACGTGTGACAGATTATTATACTTTTTTGTCACACCTAACCACGTTAGTGTCTACATTAGTTTTACGACTTCACACCACTATCTAAATTACTTTTAGGACTTTAAACCATAACGTTCGAGACATACTTTTTTTATCTATGTCTAACGATGTTAATGTCATGAATATAATTTGTGTAACAAAGTAAAAACATGTTAACGTGCATGCACCACACGTTAATGTCACTATCGTTACGTGTGTAATGATATTCATAAACACGACGTTGCCGCCGCAACGCGCGGCATGGCAAATTACTAGTATATTCTTATATTACATACGTAGACGTAATTGTTTGAGAAAAATATAAATAGTAAACGGTATGGACTCGTTAACCAAGATAATTGAAGTAGTAAACGGATGTTCTAAGGGGAGTGGGGGTGGTCACTAGTGATAAAATTACATCACTCACAAATATCCAATCATGTTACGCCATGTCTGCAACCACTATTATATCACTCACAAGCATTCTTTAGTGGGCGGTGGTCATCACTAGTAATGAGATTCCAATGTACAAGTATTAATACACAATATACAAGTCATACACATACATTCAACAATTCTTCAACGAGTGATATTATCAACGCGTTAAAGTTTCACGAGTGATGGGAATAGGTGGCGGCGGTGTTCGTGATAGTTTCACGAGTGATGGATTGTTTATAACGGACCACCCCCAGTGGCCTAACTGAAGTGAACTTTAAAGTGCATCTTGTTTAAACCACAAGGCCATGCGTAACCGGGCGTTATTCTACAAAAATAATGCCAAATCACGCCCAAAAACGCCGAGACACCGCCCCCCTGGGCGTGTTCGGTCGTATTCTTCGGAAAAATCAGATGCAGCGTTTTTTGAATAACGCTGGAAGGGGCAAATGATGTACCAATGGGAGCCACTTAGCTTTCGTCATCAACCTTTTGTTGCCGGAATGTTGGAGTTTGGCCGGCATTTTTGGGTTTTCGCCGGAATTTTTACAGGTCAAAGAAGAAGATGGAGGTCAGAATAAGAAGAAGAGGGGGAGGCGGTTGTGGTTTTATTTTAAGAAGAAGAAGCAGATCAAAATATAAGATAGGGTTTTTAAGTTTAAAAGTGGCAAACTAGACCCTTGTGATTTTATTTTATGTTTAAAAATGACAAATTAGGCCCCTGTGGTTTTTATTTGTTCTTTTATTTCCGGTTTTTTTTATTTCCGGTTCTTTTGTAAGTTTAGTCGGTTTTTGTTTTTTTTTTAATTTCTAGTATTGTAATTTTTTTAAATTTAATGAAGTATTTTAAGTTTTTAATTTAAAAATAAATAAATAATTGTGTAATGATTGGATGGGACGTTATTGGACATTATTCCACTACATCAACAGGAGCTTTCCGTTCGTGTGACACCACCCTGCAATGTTTTACTAATGTTATTATTAGAAAAATATTGACAGTTAATTTAAATAGATAATAATGAAATGAAACAATTTCAAAAGTTGTTTTAAATTCGAATCATATTTAAACGAATTTTTTTAGAAAAGTTGTTTTAAAGTGAATGACAAATGCGTTTTGCTCAACGAACACAACAATAAGATGAGATCGAAAGCATACTTCTACAATCTTTTCAATGGTGGGAGGAGCTACCAACGGAATAACTGTTACTGTCGACGTATCACGTTTGAAAAAGTGAAGAAAACCCGTAGAAAGAGGGGTAGGGCTAAGGCAGTTGGGCCAGACAACATACCGATTGAGGTATGGAAGTGCTTGGGAGAAGGAGTTCAATGACTAACTACTTTATTGAGTCTAATTTTCAAACAAAGCGGATGCCTAATATTGTGGGAATTACAAAGGGATTAAGTTGCTAGGACACACTATGAAATTACGGGAGAGAGTAATTGAGACTAGACTCAGAAGAGAAACTTAGGTTACGGTAAACCAATTTGGATTGATACAATGGTGATCAATTAAAGAATCAATACATATTCTAAGGAGATTGATGAAGAAGTATAAGGAGAAGAAACGTGATCTACATATGATGTTCATTGATCTTGAAAAGGCCTATGACAATGTGGCACACATACTGATTTGGGATGGTTTGGAGAGTAGAGGGGTTTCTGGGAAGTATATAGACTTAATTGGGGATATGTATGTTAGGACTGGGACTAGTGATCGGGCGCCTTGATGTCGGGTTAAAATATGTGTAGTTAAACTGCTGTTTGGGCTTAGAACGTGTCAGCCTTCTTATGTCGGGGAAGCCGTCTCTGTTTTTGACACGGGGCTTCGGAATACAATCAAGGACATTGTTGTTTGTGGGGGTGCCTTTTTCAGGGACCTACAATGGAGGTTAGCTTCCCTCCCGACACGTTTTGGGGGGCTTGGGATTTGCTCAGCTGAGGATGCCTCTTCCTACGCATTTGTGGCTTCAAGGGCCCAATCTTGGGTTCTTCAAGACCACATCCTTCGCGAATGTGGGGGAGAGCTGTTGGACTCTGATTACAAGGGTGCGTTGGACAATCTGCATAGTTCTCTTCCCGATCTTGATCTTGGCGGTTTCTACATTAAAGACACCGCCCCCATTAAAGCTCAGAAAATTCTGGCGAATGCCTTATATGGCGAAATCGTCAAGACAGTTGAAGAGAAGTTTGCCTTTTCCCCTCGCCAACGAGCCGTGTTTGAGTGCTTGCGAGCCCCCCATGCTCAGGATTTCCTGTCTGTTGTTCCCATCAAAGGTTTAGGGCAATGTATGTCGGCTGTGGAATACCGGGCTATCCTCAAGTACCGTTTAATGATACCCCTTTTCCCGGATGATGACCCGTGTCCTGTATGTCGGAAGTGTTGCTTGGATTCTTTTGGGGAGCATGCAGTACATTGCAAAGAATTACCGGGCTTTAAGTATCGACATGATTTAGTTCGAGATGTGCTGTATGATGTCCTTAAGCGAGCAGGGATCTCGGCAAAAAAGGAAGCTCCGGTGAACTTCTTGACTGATCCATTAGAAGGGAGATCTACGCTACGGCCCGCTGACATTCTTGTTTTTGGATGGGAAGGAGGGAAACACGCGTGTGTCGATTTGACAGGTGTGTCCCCCCTCGTTGGGCTAAGGGATCACGGGTTTGTGGCGGGACAGGCGATAACCAAGGCAGAGGCGGGCAAAGTAGCTAAACACGAAAAAGCTTGCATCAAGAATCAGCACGTGTTCGTCCCGTTCGCTTTCGATACATTCGGCGCTCTCGCCCCTGACGCGGTGCAGTTCCTAAAGCGGGTTCAACAGGTGGTAAGCAGTAACACCGCACATGTTAAGGGGCAGAATTTTGTGTTTAGCAGGGTAGGGTTTGCTATTCAGAAAGGGGTAGCGGCGCAGCTTGTTGCTCGTCTACCTACCATTAGTTTGTAATCGTATTGGATATTCTTGTATGTTTATATACTTATCTTGTTTATTTAAAAAAAAAAACCCATTTAAGTTAGTATTAGTTAGCGTCAAGTTTTAGTGTGCTAAATAAGTTAAGTCGTGATTGTTATATATTTATTATATGTTGTTATTTGCGGCTTAACAGGTGTTAACAATATTAAACGAGAGTGAACGAGTTAAAAAGAGATTCAACAGGTTAATGCGAGACTTGAAATGAAATAAAATCACTTAGATGGAAGCCGCGACATGCGGAAGAGGTTCTGGGTTCGGTCCGTGACCCGCTTGGCACATCGAAGCAAATGGCTGGTCAAGTGCCGAAGTAAAATAATTGTCAAAGTGAAGTTAATGGGCCATCAAATTACTTAACCATGTGGGTTGGGTTGTTTGGCGCTGACATGTTGATACATTGAAGGGGTAATTAATTGTTCCATGATCACACACATCATCAGACCTCACGTGGACTTGAGCCAACATAGGGAATCTTTTGGAGAGGAGACATTCACATATACTTGGACATGGACTTCAAAAGATGGATTAAAAAGAAAGTGGCGGCTAATGGACTGGGCTCGCAGACTTGTGGGGGCACAGCCATACACGGAAGGGGGAAAGGATTTTATATATAAATTGATTTATCCGTCCTAGCTCATCACCCTGGGAACTCTCTACGCAATTACAGGAACTATTGGATAAAGGATTTATACGTCCTAGCTCATCACCCTGGGGAGCACCAGTACTCTTTGTTAAGAAGAAGGATGGCACATTCCGAATGTGCATCGACTATCGTGAGCTGAACAAAGTTACCATCAAGAATGGTTACCCTCTCCTACGCATCGACGACCTGTTCGATCAGTTGCAAGGATCGAGCTACTATTCTAAGATTGACCTGCGATCAGGCTATCATCAGCTGAGAGTTCGTAATGAAGACATCTCCAAGACTGCGTTCAGAACTCGTTATGGTCATTACGAGTTCCTCGTCATGCCTTTTGGAATGACTAACGCACCTGCGGTTTTCATGGATCTCATGAACCGAGTGTGCAAGCCTTACCTCGACAAATTCGTGATTGTGTTTATCGACGACATCCTGATCTACTCGAAAAGTCAAGAAGAGCATGAACGACACCTACGCCTTATCCTCGAACTCTTACGCAATGAGCAGTTGTACGCCAAATTCTCGAAGTGTGACTTCTGGCTTCGAGAGGTCCATTTCCTTGGGCACGTGGTCAATAAGGACGGAATTCACGTCGACCCTGCTAAGATCGACTCGATAAAGAATTGGCCTACGCCCAAGACTCCAACCGAAGTTCGCCAATTCTTGGGATTAGCAGGATACTACCGCAGATTCATCAAAGGGTTCTCAAAGATTGCTCAACCCCTCACGACTCTCACTCAGAAAGGCATTGCTTACAAGTGGAATGAAGCTCAGGAGTCGGCCTTTCAAAGGCTAAAGGATAACCTCTGTAGTGCTCCTATTCTCTCGTTGCCTGAAGGCACTGACAACTTTGTGGTTTACTGCGATGCGTCTATCCATGGGCTCGGTTGCGTGTTGATGCAACGCGAGAAAGTGATTGCCTACGCTTCTCGACAACTTAAGACGCATGAAAGAAACTACACTACGCATGACTTGGAACTGGGAGCAGTAATTTTTGCTCTTAAGATATGGAGACACTACCTGTACGGTACCAAGTGCACTATCTACACCGATCACAGGAGTCTGGAGCATATCTTTAGGCAAAAGGAATTAAACATGCGACAACGTCGATGGGTCGAACTCTTGAATGACTACGAATGCGCCATCAAGTACCAACCGGGCAAGGCCAATGTCGTGGCAGATGCCCTCAGCCGAAAGGACACTATACCAAAGCGCGTGCGAGCATTGCAACTTACTATCCAGTCTAGCCTCCCTACTCAGATTCGAAATGCTCAAGTTGAAGCATTGAAACCGGAAAACATCAGGGCTGAGTCCCTGCGAGGATCGAGACAGCGACTAGAACAGAAAGAAGATGGCGCTTACTATGTAACAGGGCGCATTTGGGTTCCACTCTATGGAGATTTACGTGAACTCGTGATGGACGAAGCCCACAAGTCCCGCTACTCAGTATATCCTGGCTCGGATAAGATGTACCACGACTTGAGGACTACATACTGGTGGCCTGGCATGAAGGCCCACATAGCAACATATGTCAGCAAATGTTTAACTTGCGCAAGGGTTAAGACAGAGTATCAAAAACCAGCAGGCCTACTCCAACAACCAGAAATCCCGAAATGGAAATGGGAGCAAATTTCCATGGATTTTGTTACAGGGCTACCTAGGTCTCAACACGGAAATGACACTATTTGGGTAATAGTGGATCGATTGACCAAGTCCGCACACTTTTTGGCTATTAAGGAAACAGACAAGTTTTCTACCTTGGCGGAAGTTTACCTAAAGGAAGTAGTTTCGAGGCACGGGGTGCCAACCTCCATTATTTCCGACCGAGACGCTCGTTTTACTTCGTAATTGTGGCAAGCTATGCACAAATCCTTTGACTCACGTTTGGACATGAGCACTGCTTATCACCCGCAAACGGATGGACAGTCCGAACGCACCATCCAAACCCTAGAAGACATGCTTAGAGCATGTGTGATCGATTTTGGCAAGAATTGGGAGAAGCATCTACCGCTAGTGGAATTCTCCTACAATAACAGCTACCACACTAGCATTCAGGCAGCACCTTTTGAGGCATTGTACGGTCGTAAATGCCGATCACCTCTCTGCTGGGCGGAAATCGGTGATAGTCAAATCACGGGCCCAGAGATGGTGGTAGATACAACGGAAAAGATTGCCCAGATCAGACAACGCATGGCGGCAGCTCGTGACCGTCAGAAAGACTACGCTGATAAGCGCAGGAAACCACTAGAATTCCAGGTCGGTGACCGGGTTCTACTTAAAGTCTCACCCTGGAAGGGTGTGGTACGCTTTGGTAAACGGGGCAAGCTTAATCCGCGATATATTGGACCATTCGAAATTACCGAGAGAATCGGTAAGGTTGCTTATAGATTGAATCTGCCTGAAGAACTGAGTGCGGTGCACAACGTCTTTCACGTGTCTAATCTGAAGAAGTGTCTGTCAGATGAAACACTCGTAATTCCTTTTAAGGAACTAACTATCGACGAACAGCTACACTTTACTGAGGAACCGATTGAGATCACGGATCGAGAGATCAAAACCCTCAAACGTAGCCAGATACCTCTTGTACGAGTCCGTTGGAACCCGCGACGTGGCCCAGAGTTTACCTGGGAGCGGGAAGACCAGATGAAGCACAAGTATCCCCAGTTGTTCCCAAATGAAAACCCCAGCACTGAAGCTACAACCGAATTTCGGGACGAAATTCCAAACTAACGGGGGGATGATGTGACACCCCGTTGAACCGTTCTCACTTATACTAGCTTGATAGTGACTGCCTTAACTTTCGGGACGAAAGTTCTTAAAACTTGGGGATAATGTGACACTTCGGGTTTTCCCGGGCAACCTTCTTGATGTAACATTGCGTGTACGTATATTATTAAATGAAAACTATGAATTATCGGTTATTAGGTGTTGTATGTATGTATATTATATGTATGTGTGTGTTACAAGTGAGCCGAGACCCCAAGGATCCGACTCGAGACCACTCCCGGTCTCGAGTGAACAGTAACAAGCGGGCCGGTTGGGCCATGCAACCGAGAAGCCCATTCGGGAGCCCTCAACCCACTCGAGACGGGTATAAAACCCTTGAGGGTGACCAACCTTTACCATTTTTGCAAACACTCTCCCTCATTTCACTCTCACACTCTCTACCTCTCCCTCACTAAAACCCTAGCAACATCATCACAAACCTCCTCCCATCTCCTTCTCTCGGATTCAACCAAGGACTCTCGGTTCTAGCTCATCATTCTCAATTTGAAGCTTGTTCATCATAATCTCACACCTTAAGTCTAGCCGGTTAGTATCTCTTTTGGTTGAATGTTTAAAGATTGTTGTTGTGTATGATGGTTATGTAAAGATGCTTGTTTGATGATATGAGTAACATGTTTTGCTTGATTAACCATGCTCCTTCATGTTTTGTATGTGAACGGTTGGGTAAAAAGAGGATTAGAACCATTCGGATTATGTGAAGTGTTAGAGTGATCCTTCTATCTTAGCTATTTTGCTCATAATTGCTTGGTTGTGTTATCCGATTTTGTTAAGATGAGTTGTTAAATGGCTATGTTATCCGATTGATGTTAGATGTTTCTGGAAAAAGCAGTTCCGCTCTTCTCTCTCCGATTTGCTCCCTTTGAATAATTTAAATGAATGGTTAGATGGTTTTGATACCGAATGATATGCATAACTGAAAATGAATGTTTGAATCTTAGTAAATGTGATTGCTTGATAATATGATGAATAATATGAAGAACAATATGAATGTCACAAAAATATTTGAAAATCATGTTATTTGATCCATTTTGGTTGATAACCGGACAAGAAAACATGTTGGTGGAATGTTATTGGTTAGTACACATTATCACAAATATGAAATTCTATTGGCTAGTACATTGGACAGGTTCTAGAAGGATTCTGGTGCACGTAACTGTGGTTGCGAGTCGGAACCCTTGGTTGCGACTCGAGACCAAAGCATGATGACTCGAGACGGACTTCAGGGACTCGAGACCGACTAAGTCTCGACTTGAGACGACATGATCTCGACTCGAGACTGGGCTTGAGACTCCTGAGATTGCGACTCGCAAGCAGCACACTCGAGACCAAAACGTGATTCTTCGAGATCTCCCGGTTGCGACTCGAGACCGTGTATTCTCGAGTCGAGACCCCCCTTGTCTCGACTGGGCTGCCTACGTGTTATTGGGCCACGACTTGTTGGGCTATCTGTTGACTGGGCTACATGTGTTTCTGTTACTGTTTGTTTGTGAATATGTTAGGGCAGGCCCAATAACCCAACTGTTTGAATGTATGCATGCTAAGTGTGTCTCTACGTGTTTGCTATACGTGATTACTTGTACCCCAACTTGACCTATATTTGGTAACCATGCTAGGATGTGGTGACCAACGTGATTGACCCGGGTATTTAATCTACCGAGCAACCCAAGGTGAGTTCACAACCTAAAGCATGCGTTCCCGGTGGTTTGGGAAACGGAACTAAAAACAACACTATCCCCTTATGAGGGACACAACTTACTTTTCTTCCCTGGTTATTGGGAACCTTTAGTTAATTACTGTTTATACGGATTGCAACAAATGGCACTAAACGAAACTCTATCACTCAAGTCCCTACTACATAATACCGATTAGTCGTCGGGGCCAGGCGAACGGGTTATTAGTTGATAGCGCTATTTAGGTCTTACCAACCTCACACCGTGCCATGGTATGGGATCGGTCGTGAACTAATGTACTCAGGCATCCGTCAATGATGATAGAACATTGACATCGGGGCATCCTGCGGAAACGCAACGGTTACCTAGTGTTCGGTATTGGAAAAACAGTTTAGTCGCTAACTTTTGGGATAGCTCCCCATGGCATGTATAAACGGATGAATTAACTGGTGAAACAAGTTTTTGGTAATTAAAACTGGACAACTAGTGAACTCGCTCAACATTATTGTTGACACCTTACTGCATGCTTTGCAGGTAACCAGTGACTGAGGAGCTTGCTGCTTGGGGATGTGTAGTGTTCGTCCACCCCTGTGTTGGGTGTTAATTAAACATGAACTATGAACCTTGTTTTAAACTGTTTTACTTATGCTTCCGCTACTTACTACCGTTTGAACTTAAAACTTTAAGCTCTGAACATGATATTTGCTAGTCGTATGGTTAGTAAGTATTACTATGGTTATTAATTCAATTATTCAGTATAATTGGTGGCTGGATCCTGGTCAGTCACGCCCTCAAGCGGATGGTACTCCGCAGGTGGAAATTGGGGGTGTGACAGATACAATACCCTACTTACGCTATCTACGTAGTTTAATTAGGTTTTTGATTGACTCTGATGACAGTCATCAAAATGGCGCCATTGCCGGGGAATGAGTGCGCTTATTGTTTTTCTAGTTTAAAAAAAATATACAAAACAAAATAAAAAAAATACAAAAAAAAATACAAAACAAAAACCCAAAAATATTTCTCTTTTACTCTGTATTATTTATTTTTGTTTAGTTCGGTATTACGCTTGGGTGTCCTGTTTGAGTGTGTACAGGTGAATTCTTCAAAACATGGATAAAGCTCATCAGATCAAGATTCAGTCAGAACTGTCCATACTCAATCTCCATTTGGACGGCGATGATTTGAACATCACTTGTAGAGAGTAACCCGAGTTTTTACTAAACGCGGCCACGAAAGAAATGCTATACGGTCACATTGGAATATTCACGAGGATCTTACTTCTTTAACCAGGGGAGTCTGTTCCAATCTTTTGTACATATAATTTTTTTTTCTTTTATCTTTGAGTCGTAGTTTCCTTCCACATTGAGGACAACGCAGGAATTAAGTGTGGGGAGGGGAGACTAGTGTCTAGTTGTGTCGTAAAAAAAATTGAAAAAAATCAAAAATCCAAAAAAATTGAAAAAATAGAAAATGTTTTGAGAAAATTTTTGCAATAAAATGGAAGATGATAGGTATAATTGGATCGTTGGCATTTAATTATTATATGTCGAAGATAATGAAACAGCTAATCACGCGTCTAACTTAGAATATGTAGGTAGGCCCAGCCAGTTGAAAAGTTTCTTAGGAATGATATAATATACCAAAAATTAGGAATCTTGTGGGTTCTCACCTTAGGAGCTGTGGCAAAACTGAAACTGTAGAGAGTATAAGGGGTACGTCATAAATAAAAAACTTATAAGTTTTTCCGATTAAATTGACATACCTGTTTCTTTTTGTGAAAACAAATCCGAAACTGTGTGGCGCCCGAAAAAAAAATCCATCCATTCATTTGAGCATATGTTGAAAAAAAAAGAGAAAAACAAAGCCTATGGTATTGCCGCGGGGATAGCGACTCATGCGGTATATACCCTCTAGGTGGAGTTATAAAAAAATGTGAAGTTTATGACATTAACCATGGGGATGGTGACTCGTGTGGCGTATGTCCGCTAAACTGATCATAAGCAAAAGCATGTAAAGCTCGCAATATCATCCATCTATCCATCAAAAGTTTAATCGGAATAGCATAAAGGTTTTTTATATAAGACGGTGGATTATAAATTTTTTAGCCTTATAAGCTTGAAACGGGATTAGGTGGCGTTGTAGTCTTTTGAGTGTGAGATCCATAGATAACTATAAATTAATTGAACATAAATGAATCGTGAATAAGGGCTCGGAAGCTGGCGGTTGGGTTTAAGTGGACCGTATACTTGCTGTAACACCCCGTGTTTTCGAATGTCAAAATCAAAGTCAAAGTCCAAGTCAACTTTGACTTTCTTTGACTGTAGATAGTCTATTTTATGTTTTAGTTGTATTCTGTGGAGTAAGTGCTGTAATCAGAAAGAATCGAAGTAATCGAATGTTTAATCAATGCGACCGATTTACGACTGTGAATAGTAGGAAGTAACAATGCGATAAAGTTAATCAATCAATAATCAAGTTAATCGATTCATCAATCAAACTCGAGACTCGAATTATGCGAATTTTGGTATGGTTATACGTGTGTGTGTGCCTTATGTGTTACTTATGCGTGTTTACTTTATGTTTGGTGTGGTATTCAAGCGAATCAGTCGAAAATCGAATCGAAACTCGAAAGCCAATCAAACTCAATCAAAACCGACATCGAAACGTGACTTATAGAAGATTGTATGTTAGATATAGTAGTTGGGACTGAAAGTAATTTGACTAGGAACTATATCGCATTCGTGCCATCGTCCATCGAAATCGAAACATCGAAAACCGTCGCGAAATACTCAAGAGGGGTTGCTGATCGAACAGGAAACATCCTGATCGAACAGGCCAGCCGATCGGCTAGCACCCTCCTGGCCGATCGAGCAGCCCATTCGATCGGAGCTCCTGGCCGATCGGCTGACACTTTCCTCTTTTGGAGCCTATAAATAGCCCTGTCATTGTCACCCTTACTATTTTTGGAAAGCTCTGACCGAACCAGCCTTCTTCTTCTTCGACTTTTCTAAGATTTCTCTCAACTCCGGTAAGTTTTCACGCTAATTCTTGTACGTTTTTTATCACTACATGATTCTACACCTTTCTATCTTTCAAAACTTGATTTCTAACCGTGAAATCACCAAGATCTAAGTGTTCTTGGGTGATGTCATCATGGTGTTCTTGAAGAACATCATGATTTGGCCTCATTCAACCGTGAATAGCTTAGATCTGACCGATTTCCACATAAACAACCTAAGATTTGCAAGAATCTTAACATTTTCACGAAAGGATTTCCAACTTTCTTCAACTCCTTTACACTCGAAACCTTAAAACTAACAGAAACGGAGCTCGAACCGACTAACTAATCACTCTAACAGTTAGGAGGTTCAAGATTCGGATTCTATCTACGAGGTTCACCGATTTCGGGTTAAACACCAAACTACCATTCCGAACAAGTTCACCGGCCGGACTTGGGTGATTCCTGTCCGAACCGGTGAAGCAAGTAAGAACCCACGTTCAATGGTTTAACTCATTATCAAAATACCTCAAGATCATATCAAAACAACCAAAACAGCCAAGTGATATACGACAGGCCGACCAGGTCAGAAATGCTGGCCGAACGGCTAGACTGTTCAAACGAACATCCCAGCCGATCGAACATACCAGCCGATCGACCGGGCCAGCCGATCGGCTAGCACATGGTCTCACACTTTTCAAACTTTATGAAGCATGCTATTGACGAAGTGATGTTCGATCGAATATGCTACTCGACTGGTAAACATTACTCCTCGAATCATGAGATACTATGCTTCAACACTTGACCAATTTTACAACTCGCTCGTAGTAGGGGATGCCAGCCGATCGAACAGGCTGTTCGATTGAGCGACATCCTGTTGAGAACTACTTCTGAAGTTCCTAGCCGATCGGTTAAGCCGGCCGATCGAACGGACCGTTCGATCGATCGACCTGAAAGGTAAGAACACTTTAGTGTTCTCATATACTACAACAGAAACTTCAAAAGTTCAAACCATCATACACAAACACACCAGAGGAAGAAACAATCCACTCGAATGGTCCAGCCGATTGTGACAACCCGAACTTTCAAGGTTAGTGTCATCTAACCTCGTAAATTTTAATCTTGTATTACCCCTCTTACATTACGTTTTATTACACGTCGCGGTGAATCTATAAGTAAACGAGAATCGTTGCTCGCATGCTTGGGCCGCACTTGTTTGTTCACCAATCCGGGCCGCACACACACAAAGTATTCTGTACTGGTTACACGAGCCCAATTTGAAAACCAAAGCCCAAACTGGACTCACCCTATGATTTGAATGTGCAAATCGGCTTAGTATAGCCCAAGTACATTGGCTTAGCTTATAATTATCCATAGTTTACGTTTAATTAACGCAATCGTATCTGAAACCCTAAAACCCTACACTCCTTTAAAATAAGCGACGGCAGTAAACCCCTTCCCCCCCCCCCATCGAAGCTTTTCTACTTTCAAGACAACCTCTCTTTTGTGTCTCTGCATTTACTCGGTATGTGAGCTAGTATTTTGGGTGATTACATGCTATATGTGTTCATGTTGGTTACTATATGTGCTAATTGATAAAGAGGTCCAATAGAATTTTAGGTGGTGTCTTGATGAGAGGGGACAACATTGATTTAGTAATATGGTGGCTCATGTGCATGGGTAACCTTGGTTTCATCAAACCATGTGAACACACACTAATCATGTTGTCAGTTTATTATATGTGTTCATGTTGATTACTATATGTGCTAGTGGGTAAGGGGGTCCAATGAGATATTGACTAGATATATATAAGTGTCGGCCAAGTGTAAACATTACATATTGAATTGAAAATTCAATGGGGAATGAAGTGTTGGAGGCATGTGGTTGGTTCTAGTGGGCGGCACATACATATGCACTTCATGGGTTGGGCCGAAATTCTTAACAGGACACATGGGGGATATTGTACACATGGGTGGAGATGACACCACTAAAAATATCTTGAATATGATAGGGCCGCATATAATTGTTTATTTGTTGATGTCATTGGATGCTTAGATTACATGTGTGTGTGATATAGATTATCAAGGATCATTCAATGTGATGGGATGTATGTGTCAGATGGTACATGTGAGTAAATGAATTAGGAATGATAAAATAAGACAATAATTGTTGTGTGTCATGAATTAGTACTACAATGGTTAGGATCATGGAGCTATCTTTGAACGGATAACCTGAATGGTTGGGCGGCTACGCATAAGTGAAACCAACAGGGCCGGAACAATTACATAATATGGCTGGGGTTGGGCCAGCCATGCTGGGCCGGGTAACTTACCAAGGCATGACCACGGGAAGGGTTAATATATGGGGTAATGCATGTATTGAATGGAAATGTTGAAATAATATGGATATACAGTAATAGTTGGAATATATATATATATATACTGAAATGTACACAGACTACTAATGCATGTGTTGATGTAATATACATATTGTAAACATGAGAAAACACGTGTTTATTAAAGGTAGTTGAAGAGTGTATACATGGATTATTTATGTGTGCACAGGACATGTTGAGCAATACAAGAATCAAGAGCATAATATATATATATGTATCTATGGGAATTTGTTGTGATTAACAATGTGATTAAATTAAATGCAAACTGATTGTGACCAACATGTGAATATTATAGGCTTAAACTAACTGAGTGTGATCGAGTAACTGGTTCTACCGAGCAAACCCAAGGTGAGTTCACTACATTCGAGCATGCGTCCCAGTGGTTGGGGACAGTCGGTGGGTATTCCATGGGGGGATAAGATTTGGGTGAAAACGGGTATATTGGTTAATAATCTCACCTATCATCTTTTGTAAGTCCCTCATCGGGTATTAGTTAGTAGCGCTACTTAGGTTTGGCACCCTCACCCCGTGCCTGTAGAGGACGGAGGTGAACTAATGACCCAGTCTGGCCCAGTACTAGATAGGAGTACGTGGGAAGGGCAGTCGTGTATTACAGGAGCCGTCATTGTTCGGAAATGAGATATTAACAATATTACTTGCATTGGTTATTGAACTGTTTTATATTCAACGGGTAACAAACGTTTTCTAAAACTGTGAACTCGCCAGCTTTGTCTGATACACGTGTTACATGCTCGCAGGTCCTTAGGTACTTGGAATGCAGGAACTTGCTGGCTGGAGGGCACGAGTGGTCATGGTTACATTGTTGAGTTATTCAACAGACATTTATCTACTTTGGTTGTGTGAAACATGTACTTTGTGATACGCTAATGCTTCCGCTGAACTTATGGTTTTTGAAAAACTTATGTTTGGAATTTCAGTATTATTAAGTAATGGCATTTTATTTCAAACTTGTGATTCAATGTAATTGGTGGCTCATTACTAGTCGTCACACGCTTAACAGGGATACTCCCTAGTTGGTAATTTGGGGGTGTGACAGTTTGGTATCAGAGCCACTGGTTATAGTGAATTTGGTTTTAAAAATGATTCATAAAACCAGACTATAACTGAACTGATACGACATTGACCATGACACTCAGCTCCAGGCAGCAAGGTTCGTCTCTTGTTTATTATTACATAGCATAGTTAGTACATACTCATGATTAGTATCACACTCGAACGCACACTTGATATGACAATACGAATTACTATGCTATCTGTTTATGCTACGTGTTTTAAGAATGGGACTCTACTTGAACTTACATGCTCTATGTTGTGATGTCGTCGGTCGAACTGCCTGAATTTGGGGAAACTTTTAACAAGAGTAGGGAGGAACTGAGATAAGCATGCAAATCGGGTTATTATTATGGGTGCACACATAATAACAACGTGGGGTGCATGTGAGTCCCAGTGAATCTCGACTAGTGTGAAAAGGAATCCCACGTTGATAGTCAATCTTATATTAGAACCTCGAAAACTGTGAATACTATAGCAATACTTGACATCCGCTTGAAATGGTCTGTTAATTCGTTCCTTCTTCCCATACTTGTAGAATCATGAACGGACGTGGTGGAGGTCGTCGTGGTGGACGTAACGGAGGCCGTGGTGGTGGGCGTGGTGAAATCCATATGACCCAAGCTGAGCTAGAAGCATTACTCAACGCTCAGGTGGCTGCAGCCTTGGCAGCTTATCAGGCTGGTATGACATGTACCAGACATTCCTTTCCTTTGAATAGTAAACTTGAGTCTTACTTGTTGGTATATTTTCTCTCGTTAATAGGTCAGCCGGCGCCTCAAAACCAGCCTCACCCACCGGTCTGCACTTTTAAAACTTTCATGGATTGCAAGCCACAGACCTTCAGTGGCACTGAAGGGGCTGTGGGACTTATACGCTGGTTCGAAAAGGCAGAGTCAGTGTTTGCGATATGTAACTGCCCAGCTGGGGATAGAGTAAAGTTTGCAGCAGGCACGCTTCAGGATGGTGCCTTGACCTGGTGGAATGCCCAGGTCCAACTGCTAGGTATTGAGGCGGCGAACGCCACTACGTGGGATGATTTTAAAGAACTGATGAGGGAGGAATACTGTCCTCGAGATGAAATAGCGAAGTTAGAGAATGAGTACTATCATCTGACAATGGTGGGGTCTGAAATCGAGGCGTATGTGAAGCGGTCATATGAGCTAGCTGATTTGTGTCCAAACTTGTCCCGACCCATGCCACGAAGAATTGAGCTGTTTATTAAGGGGTTACCTCCACGGGTGAAGGGTTTAGTTACAGCAGCGAACCTCAATAACCTAACCCAGATTGTTAGGTTGGCACATAAAATCGTTGACCAGGAGGTGGAGAGCGACTCATTGCCACCTCGTATTTCTAGCACTACCACAGCTGCCACTACTTCCACTACATCTGCTGCTGATGGCAAACGTAAGTGGAACGATACGGACAAGGGGTCCAATTCTGCACAGCCTCAGAAGAAGACGGATACTGGCAGCACCCGCAGTTCCAGTCAGACAGCATCAGTGAATCAGAACGCGAGTAACAAATCGGGGCAGGGATCATATGCGGGGAAGCTACCCTTGTGCAGCAAGTGTAATTATCATCACAAGGGACAGTGTGCTCGGGTTTGTCATCGATGTAATCGACCAGGGCATATGGCTAGGGATTGTAGGGCCACTTTTCCAGCTCAGCAGCAGCCGTCACAGCAGATGGGTAAGCAACAATCTCAACAAAATCAGGGTACTCAGAGAGGGTGTTATCAGTGTGGGGCCGATGGGCACTTCAAGCGAGACTGTCCTCAGCTGAAGCAGAACACAGGGGGTGGTAATGGGAACAACAATGCGGGGAACAATGCGGGTAATGTCGCGCGTGGGCGCGGGTTTGTGTTGGGGGCTGGTGAAGCACGGAACGACGGCAACGTGGTTACGGGTACGTTTTCAGTGAACGGTGTTATTGCTTCTATTTTATTTGATTCTGGTGCCGACTGGAGTTACGTGTCTTTGGAATTTAGTTCTCAGTTAGGGTTAAGTCCTACACTTCTCGTAATGAAACACATAGTAGAAATCGCAAATGGTAAAACAATCGAAGCTACACATGTTCTACTTGGGTGTAAAATCGATCTTCTGGGTCAAGTATTCGACATTGACTTAATACCTATTACTCTTGGAAGCTTCGACGTGATCGTTGGAATGGACTGGCTGTCCAAGTATCAAGCGGAGATTCTCTGTAAGGAGAAGATCATACGTGTTCCCCTTCCTAGTGGGGAATTTTTATCAGTTCAGGGTCATCGCAGTGGGACCCCAGTTAGTATTGTTTCAGCAATAAAGGCTCAGAAGTATCTGCGTAAGGGCTATCCGGCAATTTTCGCTCTTGTCACTGATTCACAGTCAGACGAAAGGAAGATTGAAGATATTCCAGTTGTTCGTGAATATCCTGACGTATTTCCTGAGGAACTCCCTGGTTTACCTCCACATCGTCAGGTGGAATTCCAGATCGACCTCGCCCCAGCGGCAGCCCCGGTTGCTCGTGCTCCTTATCGTCTTGCGCCAGGGGAGTTGCAGGAATTGTCAAACCAACTCCAAGAGCTATTGGATAGGGGTTTCATCCGACCTAGCTCTTCCCCTTGGGGAGCCCCAGTTCTATTTGTGAAGAAGAAGGATGGGTCCTTCCGGATGTGTGTAGATTATCGTGAGCTCAATAAGGGGACGATTAAAAACCGTTATCCTTTGCCTCGTATTGACGACCTGTTTGACCAGCTGCAAGGGTCAAGTTTCTATTCGAAAATCGACTTAAGGTCGGGATATCATCAGGTGCGAGTTAGAGAAGAAGACGTTCCCAAAACAGCGTTTCGGACGCGATATGGTCACTACGAGTTCTTGGTTATGCCATTCGGGTTGACCAACGCACCAGCGGTTTTCATGGATCTCATGAACCGCGTGTGCAAGCCATACCTTGATGACTTCGTTATCGTTTTTATCGACGACATTCTAATTTATTCCAAGAGCAAGGAAGATCATGAGCGGCATCTGCGCCTCATCTTAGAACTCCTGAGGAGGGAGCAACTGTATGCAAAATTTTCGAAGTGTGATTTTTGGATACGGGAGGTGCATTTTCTGGGGCATATAGTTAACGAATTAGGCATACATGTGGATCCTGCCAAGATCGACGCCATTAGAAATTGGGCGGCACCAAAGAATCCTTCGGAGGTGCGGCAATTTCTCGGTCTAGCAGGGTACTATCGTCGTTTTATTCAGAATTTCTCGAAGATTGCTCAACCACTCACCTCATTAACACAGAAGAAGGTCGTTTACTCATGGGGAGCGAAACAAGAGGATGCATTCCAACTCTTGAAACAAAAATTATGCAGCGCGCCGATTCTATCTCTACCAGATGGTACCGAGGATTTTGTGGTTTATTGTGATGCTTCGATTCAGGGTCTCGGTTGCGTGTTGATGCAACGCGAGAAGGTGATAGCTTATGCTTCTCGTCAGTTGAAAGTACACGAGAAAAACTACACGACACACGACTTGGAGTTGGGAGCAGTGGTCTTTGCACTGAAGATATGGAGGCATTATCTATACGGCACGAAATGCACCATCTATACGGATCACAAAAGCCTTCAGCATATCTTCGACCAGAAAGAATTGAATATGCGTCAGCGTCGTTGGGTAGAGTTGTTCAATGATTATGAATGTGCTATCAAGTATCACCCGGGTAAAGCTAACGTGGTGGCGGACGCTCTTAGCCGCAAAGAACCAAAACCGAAGCGTATTCGTGCCCTACAGCTTACTATTCACTCTGATCTACCTGCTCGGATCCGTTCAGCTCAGATTGAGGCATTAAAAGAAGAAAATATCGAGGCTGAAGGATTACGAGGTCTACACAAGAAGAAGTTCGAGCAACGGTCTGACGGTATTTACTACTTCATGGCACGAATATGGGTTCCTTTATTTGGTGATCTTCGAGAGCTTGTGATGGACGAAGCACACAAGTCACGATATTCTATTCACCCAGGGTCCGATAAGATGTATCAGGACCTCAAGGTTTTGTATTGGTGGCCGAATATGAAAGCTCTCATTGCAACATACGTGAGTAAGTGCTTGACTTGTGCTAGGGTCAAAGCAGAGTACCAGAAACCTTCGGGTCTACTTCAGCAGCCGGAGATAACCATGTGGAAATGGGAACAGATCGCTATGGATTTTGTTACGGGGTTACCGAGAACACAGGCTGGGAACGATACTATATGGGTGATTGTCGACCGTCTCACAAAGTCGGCACACTTCTTAGCGATCAAGGAGACAGATAAATATTCGCAGCTCGCAGCGGTGTACCTTAAAGAGGTGGTTTCTAGGCACGGAGTGCCGACTTCTATTATTTCCGATCGAGATCCTCGTTTTACCTCGGAGTTATGGCAGGCTATGCATAAGTCGTTCGGCTCACGTCTCGATATGAGTACAGCCTATCACCCACAAACGGATGGTCAGAGTGAACGCACCATTCAGACGCTCGAAGACATGTTGCGGGCATGCGTTATTGATTTTGGGAAAGGTTGGGAGAAGCACTTGCCGTTGGTAGAGTTTTCCTACAATAACAGCTATCACACCAGTATCAAGGCGGCACCATTTGAGGCACTGTACGGGAGGAAGTGTCGTTCACCCCTTTGCTGGGCTGAGGTAGGTGATAGTCAGATCACAGGCCCTGAGATAGTACTCGAAACTTCAGATAAGATCGTGAAAATCAGAGAACGTATGGCAGCTGCTCGTGATCGTCAGAAAGCCTATGCAGACAAGCGTGCTAAAGAAGTAGTGTTTGAAGTGAATGACCGAGTCATGTTGAAAGTCTCACCGTGGAAAGGGGTTGTGCGCTTTGGGAAACGTGGCAAGCTGAATCCACGATATGTTGGGCCGTTTAAGGTTCTGGAGCGTATTGGTAAGGTGGCTTATAGATTGGAGTTACCTACTGAACTGGGTAATGTTCACGATGTATTTCATGTGTCGCAGTTGAAGAAGTGTTATGCTGACGACCCATTAACGGTACCTTTTCAAGAGTTAAAGATCGACGACAAGCTGCAGTTTGTAGAAGAACCCATCGAGATTATGGACCGTGAGGTCAAAGTGCGTGAACACAGTCGTATTCCTATTGTGAGGGTTCGCTGGAACTCAAGACGTGGACCGGAGTTCACGTGGGAGCGCGAGGATCAGATGAAACTAAAGTACCCTCATCTCTTTCCCAAAGACAAAACAGAATCAAGCAAAACTGGTGAATCTCGGGGCGAGATTCCTCTTCAAGTTGGGGATGATGTGACATTTGAGCAAAGTCCGCAACAATCTTGATTCCTCAATTCGCTCTTCCGTGCTTGCTGGGCAAATTTCGGGACGAAATTTCTTTCAAGTTGGGGATGATGTGACAACCCGAACTTTCAAGGTTAGTGTCATCTAACCTCGTAAATTTTAATCTTGTATTACCCCTCTTACATTACGTTTTATTACACGTCGCGGTGAATCTATAAGTAAACGAGAATCGTTGCTCGCATGCTTGGGCCGCACTTGTTTGTTCACCAATCCGGGCCGCACACACACAAAGTATTCTGTACTGGTTACACGAGCCCAATTTGAAAACCAAAGCCCAAACCGGACTCACCCTATGATTTGAATGTGCAAATCGGCTTAGTATAGCCCAAGTACATTGGCTTAGCTTATAATTATCCATAGTTTACGTTTAATTAACGCAATCGTATCTGAAACCCTAAAACCCTACACTCCTTTAAAATAAGCGACGGCAGTAAACCCCTTCCCCCCCCCCCCCCCCATCGAAGCTTTTCTACTTTCAAGACAACCTCTCTTTTGTGTCTCTGCATTTACTCGGTATGTGAGCTAGTATTTTGGGTGATTACATGCTATATGTGTTCATGTTGGTTACTATATGTGCTAATTGATAAAGAGGTCCAATAGAATTTTAGGTGGTGTCTTGATGAGAGGGGACAACATTGATTTAGTAATATGGTGGCTCATGTGCATGGGTAACCTTGGTTTCATCAAACCATGTGAACACACACTAATCATGTTGTCAGTTTATTATATGTGTTCATGTTGATTACTATATGTGCTAGTGGGTAAGGGGGTCCAATGAGATATTGACTACATATATATAAGTGTCGGCCAAGTGTAAACATTACATATTGAATTGAAAATTCAATGGGGAATGAAGTGTTGGAGGCATGTGGTTGGTTCTAGTGGGCGGCACATACATATGCACTTCATGGGTTGGGCCGAAATTCTTAACAGGACACATGGGGGATATTGTACACATGGGTGGAGATGACACCACTAAAAATATCTTGAATATGATAGGGCCGCATATAATTGTTTATTTGTTGATGTCATTGGATGCTTAGATTACATGTGTGTGTGATATAGATTATCAAGGATCATTCAATGTGATGGGATGTATGTGTCAGATGGTACATGTGAGTAAATGAATTAGGAATGATAAAATAAGACAATAATTGTTGTGTGTCATGAATTAGTACTACAATGGTTAGGATCATGGAGCTATCTTTGAACGGATAACCTGAATGGTTGGGCGGCTACGCATAAGTGAAACCAACAGGGCCGGAACAATTACATAATATGGCTGGGGTTGGGCCAGCCATGCTGGGCCGGGTAAATTACCAAGGCATGACCACGGGAAGGGTTAATATATGGGGTAATGCATGTATTGAATGGAAATGTTGAAATAATATGGATATACAGTAATAGTTGGAATATATATATATATATATACTGAAATGTACACAGACTACTAATGCATGTGTTGATGTAATATACATATTGTAAACATGAGAAAACACGTGTTTATTAAAGGTAGTTGAAGAGTGTATACATGGATTATTTATGTGTGCACAGGACATGTTGAGCAATACAAGAATCAAGAGCATAATATATATATATGTATCTATGGGAATTTGTTGTGATTAACAATGTGATTAAATTAAATGCAAACTGATTGTGACCAACATGTGAATATTATAGGCTTAAACTAACTGAGTGTGATCGAGTAACTGGTTCTACCGAGCAAACCCAAGGTGAGTTCACTACATTCGAGCATGCGTCCCAGTGGTTGGGGACAGTCGGTGGGTATTCCATGGGGGGATAAGATTTGGGTGAAAACGGGTATATTGGTTAATAATCTCACCTATCATCTTTTGTAAGTCCCTCATCGGGTATTAGTTAGTAGCGCTACTTAGGTTTGGCACCCTCACCCCGTGCCTGTAGAGGACGGAGGTGAACTAATGACCCAGTCTGGCCCAGTACTAGATAGGAGTACGTGGGAAGGGCAGTCGTGTATTACAGGAGCCGTCATTGTTCGGAAATGAGATATTAACAATATTACTTGCATTGGTTATTGAACTGTTTTATATTCAACGGGTAACAAACGTTTTCTAAAACTGTGAACTCGCCAGCTTTGTCTGATACACGTGTTACATGCTCGCAGGTCCTTAGGTACTTGGAATGCAGGAACTTGCTGGCTGGAGGGCACGAGTGGTCATGGTTACATTGTTGAGTTATTCAACAGACATTTATCTACTTTGGTTGTGTGAAACATGTTTGTGATACGCTAATGCTTCCGCTGAACTTATGGTTTTTGAAAAACTTATGTTTGGAATTTCAGTATTATTAAGTAATGGCATTTTATTTCAAACTTGTGATTCAATGTAATTGGTGGCTCATTACTAGTCGTCACACGCTTAACAGGGATACTCCCTAGGTGGTAATTTGGGGGTGTGACACCGATCGAGCCTACCGATCGAACATGACTGTTCAAACAGACATACCAGCCGACCGAACCGCCCGTTCGATCGAACCTGCTGTTCGATCGACCAGGCTATTCGATCCATTCACACTTGTTTGCATTTCCACATTACTCATTGTTGGGCTATCGAACTATTCAGGCTAATCCAACTCTCAGCGCTCCCTTCAATCCATAATCAATCACTGTGAGTATACTCGATCCCTTTTTGCTTTTAGCACTTTTGGGTGTTACATACGTTGCTTATATCAAAACACAATCGATCACTCTACTCAAACTATTTGAACGCTAACCAATATGCATGTATTACGTGACTTAATGAATGCTTGCTGATTGTGTTTACACGTGGAATGCTGTCTACCTGCCTTAACGACGTAGTACTATAGTTTGGACTCAGCACCCATTCACACGGGGGTTGTTAAGGACAATTACTTGCATGGATTACGGTGATAATCATGTATTGCGAACCGTCCCGGACGGTCAACCCGCAATCATTGGTATCGATAGGTCCATGTCGATAATTAACATGCTTCGTTTTCCTCTGCGTACGTGCTGGTTATGCGTAAACTATTCGAACTCTATATGCTATTATCAAACTTGTATGCTCACCCTTACATTATATGTATTGACTTTATTTTAATGTATGTGACAGGTATTTGAGATGCTTATTTGCTAGGAAAGCGAGGCTAGAATAAGTTTCTAGAAGCCCCCAACAAATGGTTGTCTGCCAAGAACAAGCGTCTGGCGCATAGTTGTCTGTAGATCTTATCCTCTGGCAATAAAGCCAGAAAGTCAACAGAATAGGGGTCTAGAAGCAGAGAAACAATTGCTGTAATTATATTTGAATCTGAGTTGTTGGAACAGAATTTCTTGTTTGGATGTTATCTGTAATAATATATTTGTTTATTCGGGATACGGTATGGGACGTATCTTTAACTGGATTATATGAATAGTTGTTATGGAAACTTCTGGACAATCTGTTTCGCTCAGTGCCATGCCCCGATGATTCCGCCATCGGTTGGGGTCTGACAGATTGGTATCAGAGCCATAACTATAGGGAATTAGGTTAGACACGACCTAGTCCGGGTCGCTGTCTTAGAGACCTAGACTATAGTTAGGAACCAACAGACCAAGCGAGAGGTAGCAGGACTCGCTTATTCTACACTATCGCTGCACTCAAATTTTCAATTGCGGTCAGGCGATTCAGTCAGGAATAGGTGTGAAAACCGCAAACTCCCGACTAAATTGACTGACTTATGATGATTTTATCCCTTTACTCATGCTTATCTTGATATTTTCAGTAACATACGAGGAGAATTATACCGAATCAGGAGTGAAATCCCCATTTTGATGAAAATTCTCCTTAGATTTTCTTAAAACCAGGAAGAAATTGCTAAGCCAAGGGGTAAAACCCTAACCTTGGCAGTTTGTTCTGGATTTTAGTTATCTCACCGAAGTCTCGACGGACTCCAACGACCTGAACTCATGAAGTATGACCTAGGGAATACGTGTTCAATGTCCAAGAATCGAGGCAAGGACACGAGCCCGAACGTGGAAAGTGACGACAAGTTCGTTGTGAATAGTCGAATCGCTTTGGGTAGTCGATGTCTAGTAGCCGCAGACAATCCAACTCTCGATTTTATGTGTTTTGATTTTGAGCCGCTATTGCCTACCCTGACTGTTTGTTGATTTTATGTGTTTATATGGTTTATGTTTACTTGTTATCGTTTTGAGGTACTATTGGTTTTGATCTAACGCCTTTTACTTCCGCCAATCACTCAACACACCACACAACGATAACAAATCGCTACGAACCTAGACGAAGTTGTGAATCTAGACGAAGTTATGCCATACGATTATACTATGCTCGATATGCTATACGAACGACACTCGACCTTGGAAGGATAGGTTTCTGTTTTTCTGACTGCTTCTATGCTTAATATGTATGAGTATATGTGCTTCTGTGTTTCTATGTGCTACGTGCTTGTGTGCTTTCGTGATTTATGTACTCTATGTGCTTCTGTGCTCCATGATTATGTGCATCTGTGATTTCGTGCTTATATGATACGTGATGTGTGATTCGACGTGATTCTAAGCTTTAGTTAGTAGTAAACGTGTGAGGTGAGATTCAATTTCGTTGTGTTGAGTTCCGTGACGATGTCTAATGCAGACCATGTCGTCGTCTGGATCCCGACACCGTCTGACTCGCCAAGAAAAGAGAGACCGACGTCTCGCTGCTATCATCTCCAAACAAGTGGCGAAAGCCGTGAGTGAGGTGTATGAAATTGTCAGCAAATCGTCTGAAGAATCCCGAGCTGAGAACCCTAAGGATTCAAGCAAGACTGCTTTCAGCTTCAAGCAGTTCAAAGCATGCGGACCCAAAGAGTTCACTGGCGAGGATGGCCCTACAGCCATGTTTCACTGGTTCGACTCAGTCGAAGTCACCTCTGCGCCAGAGCGGATGTCCTGAAAATCTCCGCACTCTCAATGCTACAGGCATCTTCCAGTCCTGTGCTCTAGACTGGTGGACGGCCGAACAAAACAAGCGCGGGAATGATGCAGCTTACGAGCTAACATGGGAGGAGTTGAAGGCAATTATGATCGACGAATTCTGCCCTCCTCATGAACGCCAAAAGCTGGAGGACGAGTTTTGGGTAATCAAGCAGAAGGACGGAGACAACGCTGCTCTCACTGCTCGCTTCAAGCAGCTTAGTATCATATGTCCCGATCAGGTCAAGACCCCAGATCAAGCCATCAAGAAGTACATTCGAGCCCTGCCCGATTGTGTAGCCGAATTTGTTCACGCCGCCAAGCCAGCAACGATCGAAGATACATACCTACTCGCCGCTGAGATCAATGACAAGCAAGTAAAGTCTGGTTTTAGGGATAAGCAAACCAAGTCTCTGCACCAAGCCACCGCAGCACCCACCGACTCATCAGCTCAATCCTCCAAGTCATCAAGGAGAAAGAAGCAGTAGCAACAACAGCAGCCTCAGCAACAGCAGCAAGCAGCCCATGCCCGAACCTTCAACATCAATGCCCGTCAGGCTCAGGCGGATAACAACGTGGTTAATGGTACGTTCCTTGTGAATGGTATTTATGCATCATGTTTGTTTGATACTGGAGCCGATAACTGCTTTGTGTCATTTGAATTCGAGAAGCTCCTTAGTCGTAAGCGCTCTTATCTGTCCGCGTCATTCGAAGTCGAAGTCGCTACGGGAAGAACTATGGCCGTTAATTCTGTACTCCGTGATTGTACTCTCGAGCTCAACAATCACATCTTTCCAATCGACCTTATTCCGATGCAACTTGGAAGCTTCGATGTCATAGTAGGCATGGACTTTCTTCTCGAAAACCATGCTGAAGTTGTGTGCTTTGAAAAGATGATTCGATTCTCGCTTGCAAACGGTGATCTACTATGTGTATACGGTGAAACAACATCAAAAGGTCTCAAGCTCATGTCGTGTGTTCAAGCCAGCAAGTATCTCCGCAAGGAATACCGAGCCTTCTTGGCCAATGTTGTAGTAGCGGAGAAGGAAAAGAAAAGGAAAGCCGAAGTCAGAGACGTCCCAGTGGTTCGTGAGTTTCCTCAGGTGTTCCCTGATGATCTCCCCGGACTACCACCAAATCGTGATATCGACTTTCGTATTGACCTTATTCCTGGAGCTAACCCTGTTGCCAAAGCTCCTTATCGACTCGCTCCATCCGAAATGCGGGAACTCGCAACCCAACTCTAGGAATTACTCGAAAAAGGCTTTATTCGCCCGAGCACCTCTCCTTGGGGCGCGCCAGTCCTTTTCATCAAAAAGAAGGATGGGTCGTTCCGGATGTGTATCGATTATCGGGAGCTAAATAAGCTAATCATCAAAAACCGATACCCCTTGCCCCGAATCGACGATTTATTTGATCAGTTACAAGGTGCATCATGTTTCACGAAGATCGATCTGCGTTCAGGCTATCATCAACTACGGATTCAAGAGGAAGACATCCCCAAAACCGCTTTTCGAACCCGTTGTGGCCATTACGAATTCGTTGTTATGCCTTTTGGTCTAACCAACGCACCCGCGGTTTTTATGGACCTGATGAATCACGTGTGTAAGCCTTATCTTGACCGTTTCGTCATCGTATTCATCGACGATGTCTTGATTTATTCCAAATCGAAAGCCGAACACGCGCAACATCTACGTTTGGTTCTCGAGTTAATCCAGGGGAACTGATTCTATGCTAAATTCTCCAAGTGCGAATTCTGGTTGGAGGAGGTTCAGTTTCTGGGTCACATCGTGAATAGTCAGGGTATCCATGTCGATCCCGCGAAGATTGAAGCCGTCAAAAGCTGGATTACGCCTAAGAACCTGTCAGAAGTTCGTTCTTTTCTCGGACTAGCGGGCTATTATCGACGATTCATTGAAGGATTCTCCAAGATCGCTGTGCCGCCTACCGCTCTTACTCATAAGGACATGCCTTTTTGTGTGGGGAAACGCAAAAGAGACTACCTTTCAAACCCTCAAGCATATGCTGTGCAACGCTCCGATTCTTACGTTGCCTGACGGAAGCGACAATTTCATTGTCTACTGTGATGCTTCTAACCTTGGTCTCGGCTATGTCCTCACGCAGCGAGACAAGGTTATAGCTTACGCATCTTGTCAGCTCAAGATCCACGAGAAGAACTACACAACCCATGACCTCGAGCTAGGCGTGGTTGTCTTTGCATTGAAGATTTGGCGACACTACCTGTATGGCACTAGGTGTACAATCTACACTGATCACAAGAGTTTACAACACATCTTTAACCAGAGGGAACTTAATATGCGTCAACGTCGATGGGTAGAACTTCTCAACGATTACGACTGTGAGATTCGTTATCACCCAGGCAAGGCGAATGTGGTTGCCGACGCGCTCAGCAGAAAGAGTTATGTGCTCAGTATCCGAAACGTCCAAGCCCAGCACAATCTCGAAACCCTTATCCGTGAAGCTCAACATGCTTGCTTTAACGAGCGTACATTGAAGAAAGAGAGGATCTATCACGATGGAGCTCAGTTAGTACTGGTGGCCGGGCATGAAACGGGATATCGCTCTTTACGTTGGAAGTTGCTTAACTTGTACAAGAGTCAAGGCTGAACATCAAAGACCTTCTGGCTTACTCGAACAACCGCCGATACCTATATGGAAGTGGGAGAGTATAGCTATGGATTTCATAATGAAACTCCCGCCCACGCCATCAGGTCACGAGAGTATTTGGGTTATAGTCGATCGTCTAACGAAATCAGCTCACTTTTTTCCGATACGAGAAGACTATAAGGTGGAACGACTAGCCCAGATCTACACCGACGAGATCATTTGTGATCATGGTACGCCCCGTGACATCATTTCAGATCGTGACGCTCGGTTCACTTCGCGATTGTGGGAAGCATTTCAAGCGGCCCTTGGTACGTCGCTTAATCTGAGTACTGCATTCCATCCTCAAACCGACGGACAGACTGAAAGAACGATCCGTACTCTTGAAGACATGCTCCGGGTGTGTGTCATAGATTTTGGTGGTAGTTGGAACAAACACCTGCCATTAGTCGAATTCTCGTATAATAACAGCTATCATGCCAGCATCCAAATGGCACCCTTCGAGGCTTTGTATGGAAGGAGATGTCGATCGCCTATTGTGTGGCACGAGATCGGTCACTCGCAACTTACCAGTCCCGAGATTCTACAAGAAACGACTTACAAAATCCACCAAATTCGAGATAACTTGGTGAAAGCTCGAAGTAGACAGAAAAGTTACGCTGATAAAAGACGCAAGCCCCTTGAATTTGACGTTGGCGACTACGTACTCCTGAAGGTATCCCCTTGGAAGGGTGTAGTCAGATTTGGCAAGAAAGGGAAACTAGCACCTCGATATGTTGGACCTTTTAAGATTCTGGAAAGGATCGGAAAAGTCGCCTACAGACTCGAACTACCGGAGGAACTCAGTAACGTCCACCCGACTTTCCACGTCTCTAACCTCCGAAAATGCCTTGCTGATCATGATCTAGTCGTACCACTCGACGATCTTCAGGTCAACGAAACCTTACACTTCGTGGAAAAGCCTGTCGAAATCATGGATCGCCAAACCAAGCAACTCAGGCGCTCACGCATCCCTATCGTGAAGGTTCGATAGGAAGGCAAACGAGGCGCGGAGTTCACTTGGGAAATCGAAAGCGACATGAAGGCCAAGTACCCGCAGTTGTTTAAATAGATCTGAAGCGTCAAATTGGTAAAACGACTCACGGTGATGTGCAGCTTCGAGCCTAATTTCGGGACGAAATTCCCTAAACAAGGGGAGGCTGTAACACCCCGTGTTTTCGCATGTCAAAGTCAAAGTCCAAGTCAACTTTGACTTTCTTTGACTGTAGATAGTCTATTTTATGTTTTAGTTGTATTCTGTGGAGTAAGTGTTGTAATCAGAAAGAATCGAAGTAATCGAATGTTTAATCAATGTGACCGATTTACGACTGTGAATAGTAGGAAGTAACAATGCGATAAAGTTAATCAATCAATAATCAAGTTAATCGATTCATCAATCAAACTCGAGACTCGAATTATGCGAATTTTGGTATGGTTATACGTGTGTGTGTGCCTTATGTCTTACTTGTGCGTGTTTACTTTATGTTTGGTGTGGTATTCAAGCGAATCAGTCGAAAATCGAATCGAAACTCGAAAGGCAATCAAACTCAATCGAAACCGACATCGAAACGTAACTTATAGAAGATTGTATGTTAGATATAGTAGTTGGGACTGAAAGTAATTTGACTAGGAACTATATCGCATTCGTGCCATCGTCTATCGAAATCGAAACATCGAAAACCGTCGCGAAATACTCAAGAGGGGTTGCTGATCGAACAAGAAACATCCTGATCGAACAGGTCAGCCAATCGGCTAGCACCCTCCTGGCCGATCGAGCAGCCCATTCGATCGGAGCTCCTGGCCGATCGGCTGACACTTTCCTCTTTTGGAGCCTATAAATAGCACTGTCATTGTCACCCTTACTATTTTTGGAAAGCTCTGACTGAACCAGCCTTCTTCTTCAACTTTTCTCAGATTTCTCTCAACTCCGGTAAGTTTTCACTCTAATTTTTGTACGTTTTTTATCACTACATGATTCTACACCTTTCTATCTTTCAAAACTTGATTTCTAACCATGAAATCACCAAGATCTAAGTGTTCTTGGATGATGTCATCATGGTGTTCTTGAAGAACATCATGCTTTGGCCTCATTCAACCATGAATAGCTTAGATCTAACCGATTTCCACATAAACAACCTAAGATTTGCAAGAATCTTAACATTTTCACGAAAGGATTTCCAACTTTCTTCAACTCCTTTACACTCGAAACCTTAAAACCAACAGAAACGGAGCTCAAACCGACTAACTAATCACTCTAACAGTTAGGAGGTTCAAGATTCGGATTCTATCTACGAGGTTCACCGATTTCGGGTTAAACACCAAACTACCATTCCGAACAAGTTCATCGGCCGGACTTGGGTGATTCCTGTCCGAACCGGTGAAGCAAGTAAGAACCCACGTTCAATGGTTTAACTCGTTATCAAAATACCTCAAGATCATATCAAAACAACCAAAACAGCCAAGTGATATACGACAGGCCGACCAGGTCAGAAATGCTGGCCGAACGGCTAGACTGTTCAAACGAACAGCCCAGCCGATCGAACATACCAGCCGATTGACCGGGCCAGCCGATCGGCTAGCACATGGTCTCACACTTTTCAAACTTTATGAAGCATGCTATTGACGAAGTGATGTTCGATCGAATATGCTACTCGACTGGTAAACATTACTCCTCGAATCATGAGATACTATGCTTCAACACTTGACCAATTTTACAACTCGTTCATAGTAGGGGATGCCAGCCGATCGAACAGGCTGTTCGATCGAGCGACATCCTGTTGAGAACTACTTCTGAAGTTCCTAGCCGATCGGTTAAGCCAGCCGATCGAACGGAGCGTTCGATCGATCGACCTGAAAGGTAAGAACACTTTAGTGTTCTCATATACTACAACGAAAACTTCAAAAGTTCAAACCATCATACACAAACACACCAGAGGAAGAAACAATCCACTCGAATGGTCCAGCCGATCGAGCCTACCGGCCGATCGAACAGGACTGTTCAAACAGACATACCAGCCGACCGAACCGCCCGTTCGATCGAACCTGCTGTTCGATCGACCAGGCTATTCGATCCATTCACATTTGTTTGCATTTCCACGTTACTCATTGTTGGGCTATCGAACTATTCAGGCTAATCCTACTCTCAGCGCTCACTTCAATCCATAATCAATCATTGTGAGTATACTCGATCCCTTTTTGCTTTTAGCACTTTTGGGTGTTACATACGTTGCTTATATCAAAACACAATCGATCACTCTACTCAAACTATTTGAACGCTAACCAGTATGCATGTATTACGTGACTTAATGAATGCTTGCTGATTGTGTTTACACGTGGAATGTTGTCTACCTGCCTTAACGACGCAGTACTATAGTTTGGACTCAGCACCCGTTCACACGGGGGTTGTTAAGGACAATTACTTGCATGGATTACGGTGGTAATCATGTATTGTGAACCGTCCCGGACGGTCAACCCGCAGTCATTGGTATCGATAGGTCCATGTTGGTAATTAACATGCTTCGTTTTCCTCTGCGTACGTGCTGGTTATGCGTAAACTATTCGAACTCTATATGCTATTATCAAACTTGTATGCTCACCCTTACATTATATGTATTTACTTTATTTTAACGTATGTGACAGGTATTTAGGATACTTATTTGCTAGGAAAGCGAGGCTAGAATAAGTTTCTAGAAGCCCCCAACAAATGGTTGTCTGCCAAGAACAAGCGTCTGGGGCATAGTTGTCTGTAGATCTTGTCCTCTGGCAATACAGCCAGAAAGTCAACATAATAGGGGTCTAGAAGCAGATAAACAATTGCTGTAATTATATTTGAATCTGAGTTGTTGGAACAGAATTTCTTGTTTGGATGTTATCTGTAATAATATATTTGTTTATTCGGGATACGGTATGGGACGTATCTTTAACTGGATTATATGAATAGTTGTTATGGAAACTTCTGGACAATCTGTTTCGCTCAGTGCCATGCCCCAATGATTCCGCCATCGGTTGGGGTGTGACACTTGCAATCTTGATTAACGTGTGGTTTGATTTGTTAATAAAATAATCAAATATATTAGATGCCAATGTTTCTGATTGTGATTCCATTGCATATTATTTTTCAGGACGAAAAAAGATAAGTGTGGGGATGTGATGTCGGGTTAAAATATGTGTAGTTAGTATTAGTTAGCGTCAAGTTTTAGTGTGCTAAATAAGTTAAGTCGTGATTGTTATATATTTATTATATGTTGTTATTTGCGGCTTAACAGGTGTTAACAATATTAAACGAGAGTGAACGAGTTAAAAAGAGATTCAACAGGTTAATGCGAGACTTGAAATGAAATAAAATCACTTAGATGGAAGCCGCGACATGCGGAAGAGGTTCTGGGTTCGGTCCGTGACCCGCTTGGCACATCGAAGCAAATGGCTGGTCAAGTGCAGAAGTAAATAATTGTCAAAGTGAAGTTAATGGGCCATCAAATTACTTAACCATGTGGGTTGGGTTGTTTGGCGCTGACATGTTGATACATTGAAGGGGTAATTAATTGTTCCATGATCACACACATCATCAGACCTCACGTGGACTTGAGCCAACATAGGGAATCTTTTGGAGAGGAGACATTCACATATACTTGGACATGGACTTCAAAAGATGGATTAAAAAGAAAGTGGCGGCTAATGGACTGGGCTCGCAGACTTGTGGGGGCACAGCCATACACGAAAGGGGGAAAGGTTTTTATATATAAATTGATTAGACGACAAAAGGAGGAGGGGGACGGCTGAAGAGGGAGATCGCAAGGCAGGAGACGCACGGAGAAGGGCAGCCGCCTTCGGGCGGCTGTACACGGTTCAAGGCATGATCGATTAGGTGGCTTTCTTCAAGCGTACGGTTCATAGGGTTTGATACCTTTCTTAATTTTATTTATGATTGGATTTGTTTTTGACATTGACAACGTTGTTAAACAATTTGATATGTTGGTTTCTTTGAACTATTTTTATGTGTTTTGAGTTCTACTTTACAACTTGCTCTGTTGATGACAAAACTTTGTAGCTTGTTGGGTGACATAGAGTAGGTTGACTCACACTAGTAAATAGGGTAATTGAACTGTAAAAGATCTGATGACAAAGACCTATTTTTGATTACCACTTAAATTAACCGACTTTTCAGCACCATGTCTATGTGGTGTCCAATTAATGATTAAATTAAGTTTGGTGTGAACCTAGAATCTGAAATTTGGAGGACGTTACCTTTATCTTTTTGCTTGTGGCTTCTGCCCGGATGAACGATTACTTTGTTTTTCATTAAACTTTGTTCACGGATTCTTTTTAACTGGTAAAGCTTAACCACTTGTGTTGAATTCTTGGTAAACGTTTTTTTATATTTGAATTATTTGTCGTTTATCAAGCGTATTAGCGATATACTTGCATCGTTAGCGGGTTGGTAAATTGGTGGGTAGTTGATATAAATAAATGGATTATTTGGTTGTATGGTGAATCTTAAAAACTATCCCTAATAATTAATCAAATTCATTAATTCCGAGGCCATGTCTATGTGGTGTTATGAATCTGTAAACGGGTTATTGTCTTAAACTTGCAATCGGGATTCTGGGTGGTTGTTGCTTTTCTTTAATATATAATAATTCTCTAGTTCAACACTAACCACATATTCTCCGTAGATACGATACCCTACGTACGCTATCTACGTAGTTTAATTAGGTTTTTGATTGACTCTGACGACAGTCATCACGCCTATAGGGGATACTAATTTTTCCCTGTGGAGGTAGGACTCCACCAAGGGTCTTCCTTGAGCCCTTTTCTGTGTACGGTTATCCTAGATGAGTTGACAAAGTTAATTCAGGAGGTTGTTCTGTGGTGCTTGTTTTTTGTGGATGATAGTGTGTTAGTTGCAAATAATAAAAAATGCATAAATGTGAGGTTAGAAAAGTGGCGAGCAACTTTAAAGGGCAAAGGTTTAAGGATTAGTCGAACCAAAACCGAGTACTTGTATTGTCAGTGGTGTAGGTAATGACGAGAACATTCAGATCACCATTGATGGTCAAGTGGTTCCGTAGGTGGCAAAGTTCAAGTATTTAGGATCTTTTGTTCAGAGTGAGAGATGAGGAGATGAATAGTGACATTTCCCAGCGCATCAAGGTTGGATGGTGTAGGTAGAGAGCTACCACTAGGGTTTTGTGCGATATGAGGTTCCCAACTAAATTGAAGGGGAAATTTTATAGGGTTGCAATTAGACCTGCTATGTTATACGGGTCCGACTGTTGGGCCATCAAGAAAGTACAAGCACGCAAGATGGAGGTTGTAGAGATGAGAATGCTCCGGTGGATATATGGGCACACAAGGTTTTTAGGGAAATGTTAAGAGTATCTAGTAAATCAGATAAGATGAATGAGGGAAGATTGAGATGGTTTGAGCATGTGAAGATGAGACAGACGACATAGCCAGTTAGAGTGGTTGAAACTCTCGTTGTGGAGGGGAGGAGTAGAGGCAGACCCAAATTTACTTGAGATGAGCTGATTAGGCAGAATTTACTAGGATTGCACATCTCTGAGAACATGGTCCATGATAGGAGTTCGTGGAGACATATGATTAAGATTAAGGGTTTCTAGGGTAGGGTACAAATTGTGCCTTAGGTGTGGTGTATTGTCGTAGATAAGCTTACTCATTTGGTGGAACTTTGTTGGTCCTGGTTTTGACACCGTACGATTGCGTAACGAACGTTCGACGTGCGGAATCCGTGAACGTGCGTGACCGAACACACAAGAACGTACAAATGACGTGATTCTATTGATATGATGTCGTGTACAAAGCCGTGAATCACGTAGAGAGACTTTCTCTCTCTAGACTTTCTCTCTCTAAGATTCTCTCCCTAAATCACCAAATGAGTCAAAAGTCTCTAAACTAAACCCTAAGGCTCCTATTTATAGGCACAAGGTTATAAGGGATTTCCCCTTATTTACAATAATGCCACCTTGCCTATTTCTTACAAATTACAATATAAAGCCTATTTTACGTCTATTTCAGCTACGGTTCCAATTGACGAAGGCGATAGACATTCTGCACTAACAGACTCCCCCTTGGATATTGCCGCAGTCAATCCGTAGTCAAACTCGTAGCAACTTATCTTTTTCTCTCTCTCTCTCTCTCTCTCTCTCTCTCTCTCTGAGTCTTCTTGAAGGTTTGACGGTTTCAGCAACCATAGACTCCCTCTTTCTCAAACAGAATCCCCGTGGATCTGTTTATGAGCTTCCGTTGCTTTTAGGATCGACACCTGGATTTCCGATTACAAACTCTTCCAGGAACGATACCTGGCTCTTTGAATCCACGCTTTCGTTTGCGTTGAGCTCGTCTTCAGACTCCCCCTTAGACTCAGCTGTCGGGATCGTAGTCTGGCTTTCATTGATTCACAAGTTCAGGATCAATTCATGGCTTTGTTATGCATCTGCTCAGGATTTGAAACCTGGTTAACCTGCACATCCTCTACCTCAACATAAGTTTCACAATTTTATAACAGTTGGTATTTTAAGAAACTTACTGGTAGTATTCATTCATTCATTCATCAATCTGTATAGTTACATCAAGTTCAAATGAATGACCTTGATTAACTAACCACACAATCTTACAAAACATTTGTATATAACATTCAAAGTTTTCAACATATTCTCCCAATCCTGTTCATCATGTTTAGCACTCTGAATTTTGAATATCAACTCTTCATCATCAGCTGTCGAAAATCTTTTTGTATTTTTCAAAATTTAAACTAAAACATAATATTTTTGGATTTTTGTTTTTGAATGAAACGCAGTGAAGAAATATATACAATCTAGGTGTATATTGTCTGTATATATTTTTGTGAGTTTGTGTAAGAGGATCATATCAGTTTTTGAGACAAATCACTAGCACCGTTAAGCTTTAATCATTTTAAGTTCTAAACGATTCACGTAAATTGACGATATAGTTGTCCTCTTAAGCTCAATCTAAAAGCTTTCGAAATGCTTACTAATACGTTAAGGTATATTAATTTTGCACTAAATTCTTATGGACCCAACGATCTCAGCATATCCCCTCATCATGCAATACACTAACTCAAATAATGCCTTAAAACTTTCATCAACTGTGATATGTGCGAAAACAAAGCAGAATGTTTAAACATTAACAATCATGTCGATACTTCCGTATACGCAGAGAAAGTCCAATGTTTAAACAAAATAAGAAAATAAAACAAGTTGAAGATGTTTAGGCTTTAACCACCAGGTCGATACTCCCGTATACGCAGAGGTGATCCAAAGCTTAAACGAAACACCAAAGAAAATAAAGCAGAACGCTTAGGCAATAACATCCAGTTCGATACTCACGTATACGCAGAGGATGTCCAATGCTTAAACAAAATAAAGAAATAAAACAAGTTTAAATCTTTGCAAAATGAAATGCACATTCACAGTGATTTTTCAGCAAGTTGTGAAAGTTCACAAACTGACCGGTTTTTATGCTTTTTTAGCATTCGGCGATTACTGAGTAGGTACACAATCACGAAGGACAAAAACTAAGTACTATGCTTTCAACCATGTTTCCCACTAGAACTAGGCTTTTTCATTTATGTTTGTATCGTTATCGCAAATCTACTAGTCTAGTTGAGCCTATCGTCACATCATTAGTGAGATCGTTTATCACATTTGACATTTCATTTCTTTAGCATGCTGTGATAGTCCACTGATTTACTATCATTTCCTCTTTTCTCAACAAAACTCATTTTGAATTTTTTTCAATGTTTTTGGCTTTTTCTGGTTTTATCATGTTTTTGTATTTTCAAATTTTCAAAATTTCTAAAAATTTTCTTACTCCCCCTAAAATCAAAATATGTTTCAATTTTGATTTTCCGGGAAAATTTGAAAACAATAGACTGTACAAATAACATGACAAACTGATATCGAATCGCTTCAATTCGCCATTCACTCGGCTTAAACAATCAGAACTCCCCCTGACAACAAACTATTTTCCCATTATGATTTCAAAACACTTAAGTTTATTTTAATCAAAATGGTTTTTCCGAAAAATTAGTTTTGTTTGTTGATAGAAGGGTAAATAACCGTGTTTTAACATGTGTAAATATAAGGTTTTAAGTGTTTATCATCATAAAACATGGTTACTTTGAGTGTGTTTCTATTTGTAGGTACCCAAAGCTTAACGGATGGATATTGAAGCTAAGCGGGAGGTTTTCGGGAAGATTTATGAAGGTTAGAAGCTTACACACAAGTTGGGAGTTGAAAAATGCGAAAAATGGTGAGAAACCAGTACTTGGCGCAAGAAGAAACCAGTTTGGCGCAACCTGGTGTCAGTTTGGGCGCAATACAGATGCTAGTCAGTCAGGGGCGCAACCTTGTGCCAGGGGGGGCGCAACCTTGCGCTGACAGCAGATAGTCACGCGAAAATTAAGGATTTCACTTTATTTTAAGATATCTTCAACCCCAAAACGAGATATTCACTAACCCTAGCCGTTTTCCACTTCCCAAGGACGAATTTTGGAGTTCCCAACCTCAATTTTCATCAATCTTTCATGCAATCAAACATCCAAGAAAACCAAGAAGATCAAATCATGATTATGAGTGGCTAGATTCTTTTGTGACCACCTCCGGGTGGATGGTTCATGTATGTGAAACTCAAACCTTGTTTATTTAGTTCTTTGGATTGTTTTTCATAACTTGAAGAATACTTGTGGTTTAGTTTTGTTTAAAAGAATTGTGAGTGTTGCAATTATTCATCTTTTACCATTCGCATTCGGTTTTCTTGCATCGTGAGTAGTTTGGTTATTGGGTGGGTTCTTGGCACTTATGATTTGGTAATTAAATTGCATAGGTTATTATTAAAAACTTGTCTTTGATTATCAATCAAACTAAACCGTTAACAAGACCTTTTGGTATCTATCTAATTAAACAGGTTTGGGTGAATCATTGAACCGGAAATCCGGAGGGGGTTGCTTTTCTTTAAAATTGATAACTTTCTTAATTATTCTCAATCAAAAATCTCAAAACGCAATCAAAGCAATAGTTTTTCTTAGTTTTAGTTAATCTAGGTTTCTACAATCAACACTAACCACATATTCCCTGTGGAGACGACCCTACTTACCCTTGCTAGTAAAGGTACTTAGGACCAAATTTTAAACTTGTTTTTGACCGACCTTTCGACATCGATCAAAAATGGCGCCGTTGCCGGGGAATCGGTGCGCTTAGTGTTAGTAGTTGTTTTTATTAAAAAAATTCAAAAAAACCTAAAAATTAGAAAAACCAAAAAAAAAAAACCAAAAATATTTCTTTTTGTTTGTCTTTTATTTGTTTGTTCCGTATTACGCTTGGTTTCTTGTTTGTCTGTGTGCAGGTGATTCTCGTGTTGCATGCATACCAGGTTTTCAAAGAAATCCTCACCGCTCTTATTTGATCCAGAAATTGAGAAGACTGCTCGACAGAATCTCGTTCTTCTCCGTTCAGCAGTGAAAACTAAAGCTCAGTCATCAACAGTTGCTCAAGATCTTGAACAAGCAGCTCACGAAATGGCTGATCAAGAGCCACAAAACCAAGCCCAAAACGATCCACTCCCTCCCATTCCAGATCCACCAATCCCTCAAAACCAAAACCAAAATCAAAATCAAAATCAAAACCAGAACCAAAACCAGCCTAATAACCAAAACCAGAATCAACCACCACCACAACCATTTCCACAATTCAACCTAGGCCCACAAAACCAACCTGGAAATCTAAATCTCCGACATGGGGAAATTATACGTCTTAACCAACCACAACATCAACACGGGTATGATGAGGATCCCAACCACAGAGAAGGCAGTGTTCATACGTGGGAATCCGGTTGGGAAGATGATGATTATCAAAACCAGTATGATGGGAGATATGCTGATTACAGATACGACGAAGGGTATAATGTTAATCAAGGACACCCAGTACAACAACAGGTCAACCAAAGAAATCACATCCAGCGGCCGATTCCACAAAATCAAGTTCATAATGGAGTCCCGCAGTTTAATGCTGGAAGAGCTAATAATCGGTTTAGGGGTGAGCAGATACAGTTTATGGATGGTGTCCCACAAGTCGTTCAAGGGGCACCAATTCAAGGCGTTGAAGGTCACTGTCGGCCCGTTGTAGTACCCAACTCATCAGCTATAGTTACACCAGTTGGGAACAATAATCGACCTTTCGAGGTGAGGCCTCAATACTTAGGACATTTGCCTGAATTCTATGGAAAAAGAACCGAAGAACCATACTTGCACATTGCAAGTTTTGATTCAATTTGCCAGACTATTGGAGGGTCAGGGTTCACAAAGGATGAGGTGAAGCTAATGTTGTTTCAATTTACCCTGAAAGACAAGGCACGCCAATGGTTCGCAACATTACCTCCGGGGAGTATCTACACTTGGCAAGAGATGCAACAGGTATTTTTGGAGGAGTATTACACAATGAACAGAACCAGTGAAGCTCGGGACGCAATCAGAGCTTTCCAACAGCATTCAGGGGAACCGTTCCATGAGGCGTTCACAAGGTTTAAGGAGTTGCTGAGGAAATGCCTGCATCATGAAATTCAGACATGGGAATTGATCAAGGCATTCTATGATGGGCTACTTCCAGATGATGTAAGAGATCTTATCGCCATCAGCAATGGTACGTTTCTCACGAACACCGAGGCTGCAGATTGGGCATATTTGGAGAGACAGAATGCTACTTCTAAGAGACAGGCACAATCTAGCAGGAGGGCAAGATCGAGTTCAGCGAAGTCGGTTGATTATGAAGCTGAGGAACGGGTCGAGAAGTTGAGGCATCAAAACTTGTTGCTTGAGCGTCAGGTAGCTCAAATGAACCTTGGAAAAGGTGGTGAAGTTAAAACCGCCAATACGTTTTCGGTGTGCACTGAATGTGGAGAGTTAGGGCATCAAGTCGGAGAATGTGCTGTGTTGGGTGGTCAGACCGATGAAGTGAATCAAATCTATGGTGAACGAAAGCAATATGATATGAAATCGAATACATATCATCCAGGTTTGCGAAACCACCCCAATTTTAGTTATGGTAATTCTGTTAATCAGTTGAACCCCAATTTTCAGGTACCTAACCAAGGAGGTCAGCATTATCAGAATCAGCAAGGAAATTACCAACAAGGAGGTTACCAGAATCGAGGCCAATACAATCAAGGGCCTCAAGCCAACAACCAACAGCAAAATCAAAGCAATTATCAAGGGAGTTGGAGGAATCAAGGCAACCAGCAAGGTAATTCTTCAGGTGGTGGAGGCGACTCGAGTGATTCGAAGCTAGATGCAATCATGTCATTTATGAAGGATATTCAGAAGGATAATGAGGTTAGAGACAAAACTTCGGAAGCAATGCAGAAACAGTTGGGGCAGCTAGCAGAAGATCTAGCTCAGCTGAGAAGAGATCCAGGTAAGTTGCCAAGCACTACCACAGTTAATCCAGCACATCAGTCATCTAGCTTAAAGAATGGAAGAAATGTGCATATCAATGCGGTAAGTGTTCGTCCAACTTTTGACACTGGTAGCGTTGAGGTAGCTCCACCATCACAAGTAGTTGAGGAGGTGGTGGAGTATGTTAATACTGAATCGGGTTCTCAACATGATCGGGACCCACCAAGGGATGAAAGGTGGGAAAGCTTTAAACAAGCTAAAATTAATCTACCCTTACTTGATGAGATTAAAGAGAGTCTCGATCATGTGGAGTGTTTGAAAGAGTTAAGTACCCAAAAACGACTTCACAAGTTTCCTAAAAAACTTGATTTGACTACAAACGTGAATGCCGCTTTATTGGGTACCCTTCCCCCCAAACTCCAAGATCCAGGAGCACCCATTATTTCCGTACAAGTGGGTGAATTTAAAATAAAAAGAGCACTGTTGGATCTTGGAGCGTGTGTCAGTATTCTACCAGGGAGTCTGTATGACCAATATGATTTTGGTCCGCTACAAAAAGTCAACACCACCGTGGTGTTGGCTTATCAGACTCCCATGTGTCCGAGGGGGATTGTAAGGGACGTAATTGTGAAAATAGAAGAGTGTTACTACCCAGTTGACTTCTTAGTTCTTGATTGTGCCACAAGTTCAAAGAACACACACCCTCCAGTCATTCTGGGTAGACCGTTCTTAGCGACTGCTCATGCAATTATAAACTGTGTTGATGGAACGGTAAGTATGAAGTTTGGTGATCGCGAATTACGGTTAAATGTGTTTTCAAATGCTACTGATCCTTTTATTTCAGGTGAATGCTCAAAAGTTGAAAATGGTGATGAGAATGTCTCTTCTGCAAAGGAGATTCAAACAAAATATGAGTGCTTTTTGGTTGACAGGTTGGAAGTGGCAGGGAGCAAAGCAGTAAGGAAAAAGGAAAGTGTGGCGCATGAGGAGTTTAAAACAGACAAAGGGAAGCCACGAGGGAAGAAGAAGAAAAAGAAACCGCCTGAAGTTGATAATGCAAAAAGGAGGTTAAAGTTATCCAGTCCAATGTGGAAGACAGTGGACGACTTACTAGAGCATTGGCGGGGTACCTACGTAGAGGCCATGGGACGCAAGCATCCCACTCAACCACCATGAGGGTATATCAGGTACGGTCTGGCTGAAGACCTATAAACTTAGCGCTCTCGGGAGGCAGCCCGAGGTTGTAGAGTAGTGTATATTTGTTTTGTTTTTGCATGAGTACTGTTGTAGGTTATCAGGTTACTAATCTCTACGGATGCAATGGTCCAAGTGTGGGGATGTTTGGGGAAGTCCCAATACGTTCTAGTTGCAGTGGTGGACAATGCACGTATTAGAGTTCAGTCAGAACCGTCCATCTCAATCTCCATTTGGACGGGGATGATTTGCACACTAATTATAGAGATTGACCTGAGTACTTTTTGGACACGGCCGCGAATGAAATGCTATACGGTCGTGGTGGAACATGACGCATGACACTTCTACGCTTTAAACCAGGGAAGTCTGTTCCACTTCTATTATTGCATTTTTATCCGTGTTATTGGTGGTGTGAACAAGTTATGTGTTAGGGAATGTGTTTTTGCTAATTGTGTTAGGCACGGTCGCTCATGAGGGTTGTTAGTTGGTATTCCCGGGTTCCGTTTTTAAAACACTATACATTGGGGACAATGTCGCCCAAGTGTGGGGATATGGCAACCCGGGAAGGCAAAGGCTTGGGACATAGTTTAAAAGAGGTTGAAAGTGATTGAAAACGATGAAAACTGAAAAAATTGAAAATTTTGAAAATTTTAAAGAATTTCATCGCCTTAGGTAAACTAAATGGATATGAAAACCGAATGTTTCAATCACTAATGGGTTCCTTGCCGGTAGTAAACTAACATAGTCGCTTGTCATGGTCGTTCCTTTAAGTTTCATGAGAGTAGGTCCGACAAGTGTTTTTAGGATAAAAGAATTGAGAAGAGATGTCTATTTAGGGGTAACATGCTTTAGATTGCATATGCTTCATGTCGGCAACCCTTTTACCCTTTCTTGGTGAGATTTTGAGCCTGTAGAATGATAGCATGATTTACATAATGGCTTCATTTGTTGAGAGCAGGCCATATGTTATTCTGTGTTAGAACTTGTATGATTTGATGCATGCTGAGACTGTGGTTTGACATGTGCACGTGAATGATAAAGGCATTAGGATATCCCTTACACCACTTGTTTGTTTGTTTTGTGTTTACCGAATCATCACCCTTAGTAGCCCTGTTGAGCCTATTTACCTTTCGTTTGTCCACCTAACATGAATTGTTTGATAGCGACCGTGGATGACAGCTTTGAATAATTGAGAAAACAAAAAAAAAGAAAAAAAGAAGAAAAAAGAAAAAGACAAAAAGAAAGTGTTGTGAATATTGTCTATGTTCTTGGGTAGAAACCAACCCAAAAGTATGTTATGTTTTGCAAATAAGTTGTCACGGTTTGGTCGTTTGTTTGCCACATAAAAATCTATAAATATAAGCCAAAAATTTCCTACCTTTAGCCTAAGCCCAAAACCGAAAGTCCTTTTGATGCGTGTCGTGTTATATGATACAGTGGAGGTATGATTGTTATACAAGCCTATGATTACAGGATTTCATGTTTGGTTTTGAGTGATATAAATGCTAGCACATTACACGCTAGTTCAGATATTAAACCGAGAGGAGAGTTTATTGTGAGAGGCGTGTAGCATGTGTTGTAATCCTAAGCATGTTAGTTTTGAATAGACAAATCTTAAGTTTTATAAATTGCATCACTTGCTTGTCGGACTGTCAATCTCGATTGTGTTAGTCTATGGGACGGGTATGACTTGGGACTTAAACGGTTGCATCGGTATAGGGGTTTAGAGGTATTGTTACGATGGTGAGTAATTCCGTGACGGTTTGCTTGAGGGCAAGCAAAGGTAAAGTGTGGGGATGTGATAGAAGGGTAAATAACCGTGTTTTAACATGTGTAAATATAAGGTTTTAAGTGTTTATCATCATAAAACATGGTTACTTTGAGTGTGTTTCTATTTGTAGGTACCCAAAGCTTAACGGATGGATATTGAAGCTAAGCGGGAGGTTTTCGGGAAGATTTATGAAGGTTAGAAGCTTACACACAAGTTGGGAGTTGAAAAATGCGAAAAATGGTGAGAAACCAGTACTTGGCGCAAGAAGAAACCAGTTTGGCGCAACCTGGTGTCAGTTTGGGCGCAATACAGATGCTAGTCAGTCAGGGGCGCAACCTTGTGCCAGGGGGGGCGCAACCTTGCGCTGACAGCAGATAGTCACGCGAAAATTAAGGATTTCACTTTATTTTAAGATATCTTCAACCCCAAAACGAGATATTCACTAACCCTAGCCGTTTTCCACTTCCCAAGGACGAATTTTGGAGTTCCCAACCTCAATTTTCATCAATCTTTCATGCAATCAAACATCCAAGAAAACCAAGAAGATCAAATCATGATTATGAGTGGCTAGATTCTTTTGTGACCACCTCCGGGTGGATGGTTCATGTATGTGAAACTCAAACCTTGTTTATTTAGTTCTTTGGATTGTTTTTCATAACTTGAAGAATACTTGTGGTTTAGTTTTGTTTAAAAGAATTGTGAGTGTTGCAATTATTCATCTTTTACCATTCGCATTCGGTTTTCTTGCATCGTGAGTAGTTTGGTTATTGGGTGGGTTCTTGGCACTTATGATTTGGTAATTAAATTGCATAGGTTATTATTAAAAACTTGTCTTTGATTATCAATCAAACTAAACCGTTAACAAGACCTTTTGGTATCTATCTAATTAAACAGGTTTGGGTGAATCATTGAACCGGAAATCCGGAGGGGGTTGCTTTTCTTTAAAATTGATAACTTTCTTAATTATTCTCAATCAAAAATCTCAAAACGCAATCAAAGCAATAGTTTTTCTTAGTTTTAGTTAATCTAGGTTTCTACAATCAACAGTAACCACATATTCCCTGTGGAGACGACCCTACTTACCCTTGCTAGTAAAGGTACTTAGGACCAAATTTTAAACTTGTTTTTGACCGACCTTTCGACATCGATCATTTGTCTTTTCACAAACTTGGGGTTGTTTCATCACATTGTTTTCCTTTAATCACTTGTCGGAAAGATAAATCAAGTACAACTTAATGTCCTTGATTAGTCTTTTGAACTTCGAAATGTCACAGTTACCAACTTGTGAATTTCTCAAGAAAGATGCCGATACCTGTTCCACACTTACCAACCTGGGAACTCCAGCAAGTCAGGATTTTACTTGAACAGATTCACCCAAGCCTGACCAGCCTTGGGTTTAACAGTTTTTACCTCAACAAATGGCTCTTCTGGTTTTGACGAACCAGAATCATTGCCTGAATGTGGCTTGTCTGACTTTGATGAGTCAGATTCATCGCCAACACGTGGCTCCTTTGCTTCTGAAGAAACAAATTCATCGCCAGGAACTTTTTCTTTCTTAATACTCCATTCTGTCCTCAGATTTGTATCTGATGAATTCTTTTTGCTTGCCTTTTCAGTTGAGGAAAGCAATTCATCAGGACTTTTTCTTGGATTACCAGTTGTATCCGAGGACAAAATCCTTTCCAGATACTCTCTCGCCTTCTTCCTTTTCTTCCTCAGTCTGTCTTTCTGCCCTTGAGAAAGCTTCACTTTCTTTTCTTGAATTTTAGGTTCTTGAACCTTCTGTTCTTTGGGCTTGACGTTGACTGGTTTCTTTGCCATTCTTTGAGATTCAACCCTCAATCTTCCCATCGATCTCCTTGGGCAATCTCTGGCGATATGACCTTTGATTTGGCATTCAAAGCATCTTCTCATCTCAAACCACTGACTTTGGCAGTTAACAGCAATGTGTCCTTGATAGCCACAAGAGTAACACACTCTGTTATCATTCCTCTTCTCACTTTCATATCGTACACCATTTTCATACCACACACTTAGATCATAGCATTGATTTGCCTTGTGGTAATCATGACTTCTCCTTTTTCTATCATCACTAAGATTTATCTCTGAAGAATCTTGATTCCATCTTTTCCCATAAGCTTGATTTGACTTTTGAGCACTGTGGTCAAACATGCACCACTGATTACCAACTATTTTTGAGTTTTGATTTTTAAATTTTTGTGATTTTTTATTCTGATTGGATGATTGATCTGATGAGCTTTTATTTTCTTTTTGAAAATTTTTCGATTTTTTATCTTTTTGTTTCTGTTCCACATTCTTCTTTACGGGTTTTTGCGTTGAGCATTCACCTTTCTCAGTAGAATGTAAAACAGTATTTTTAAACATTTCATTTAGTTTCAAAAATGTTTTTCTTTTTTCTTCTTTTTCTTTTTCATCATCAGGTTTGTCATCACAATCTTCAATTTTGACTTTGTCAAAATTTGTGACATTGTCACTTACTGGAACTGAATTGATCGGTTTTGGACAAGGATAATTCAATAATTCTGAAGAAATCACAAAACCTTTCAATTTCTTTTCAAGCTCGACAATTTTATTTCGAGCACATTCAGCTTCCTTTTCAAGTCGAATAATCGTCTGACGGTGGGAATTTATTACCTTTTGCTTTTCAATATTGTTCTTGCTAAAAACAGATCTCCCATCTTCAAGAATCTTTATTTGACTTTGAAATTCTTTTTCAATTTTTAATTTTTCATTTTCAAAACTTTCAATTTTTTCTTTCAAAATTATGTTTTCTGATGTCAAACTGTTCACACCACTTAACAGTTTGACATTTTCAGACTTCAATTTCTCACAAATTTCTCGCATTTCAAGAATCTGTTTATTATCAGATTCTTTCTCATCCTTCAAGCTTTTGATTTCCAATGTTAAACTCTCCACATCCTTCAAGAACTTAATATTGTCTGCTGCAGATTTTTCGCATTTTGAGCATATAACTTCACATTTTGAAGTTTTATCTTTCTTGGATTCTTCAATCTTTGACGTTCCTGCAAGAAAATTTTAACCATATCAGCAGGATTCAAATCTTCATTTAAAAAACAACCTCTCTTGTAATCATATTTCATCCTACTTCTTACATCAAGACCATTTCTAATTCTTTTCATTATATCAAGAATCACATCCAAACTTATATTTTTTGAGTTTCTTTCTAATTCCTCTATCAACTCTTTCTTTTTCTTCTCAATTTCACAATTTTGTGTTCTAAGCTCTCTGATGAAATCACCTGGACTAAATTTTGAGAACCTAGAATCCTTTTTCACCTTACACACAAATTCATCCCACTCTAAAGGTAATGCATGTGCAAACATTTCTATTCAGCGTCTGATATCGTTACGTAATGCATTCTCAAACCTTTAAGTAAATCATCATATCGCTTTTCCAGATCATTAGGACTTCTCATGTTTCCTACGCATAAAATATTTAAATCTTTCAACCACGACCTCCTTTGACTCAAGATAACAACCACTATACCAATTATTTGATCTTTCAAGTTTAATATTTTCGTGTTCGTCAAACATTTTTATCACAATTTCTTCGTTAAGTGACTGATTAAAATTTTTATTTAAGTTCAAAGTCCACAAATTTGCAATGTCTTGATATTTGCACTGGTATTTGCACCTTGTAAATTGCCTTGAGTCACCTGCAACCAAACAATCAAAAGATCAGTTAAAAAATATCAAACAACTGAATCGGACGGAAGGTTGATCGATCGGGCAGTATGCTGATCGATCGGACAGAAACGCTATTCGATCGGTCAGGGATGCTGTTCGATCGGCCGGGAACGCTGTTCAATCGAGTGAGTCAACAAAAAGTCAACTTGTTGTTCGATCGGTTGGCGTTTTGACGAGAAAATTTGTCGATCAGTTGAGCTAACCGATTGGAAATGCTTCACACAAAGATGCTAGCCGATCGGTTGGTGTAGCCGATCGGTTAGGCTACTACACAACAAACTTGAATCGGTTGGCACAAAAAGACAAGACTTAACCGATTGTTTAGCCAATTGAATTATCACACGCAAGTATTTAACAATTAAAGGCTGCTCAATACACTAATCTGACAATACAAGTGTATTTCAAAATCTCATTTGACCGTTAGAATGATTTGATAGGGCCAACAATCAATGTCAACAATTCACATGCAACTTTGACACTAGCAAAGTATTTCGTGACTATGATTGGACCGATATACTTTGTTTTTTTATTAATGATTTAATAGCAATTGATGTTATTTAAATTCTGATTGGACCGAACTTTTTGATATTACCAAATCTCATGCAATTGCTAATGTCAATCCCAATGAGCCGACACCTTTCAATGTAACTCAATTCTCATTCGACCGTTGATTTTGATCACATGCAAATATTTAATGAAGTTGACTGATAATGCATAATGATGTTTGACTTAAATGATTGTTTGTTAATCGATTGGTTGAATAAGACGGTGAATCGAACAGGAGTTGCGGTTCGATCGGCTACACCAGCCGATCCAAGTTTCACCTAAGATTGCTGTTCGATCAGCTACGCCAGTCGATCCAAGTTTCACCTAAGACTGCTGTTCGATCGGCTACGCCAACCAATCCAAGTTTCACCTAAGACTGCTGTTCAATCGGCTACACCAGCCGATTCAAGACAATGAAGTATAATGTGTTGCACAATTATGATGTCACGTGACTCTCTTGTTTCACAAAGAAATTGATTCGACCAACAAACATTATCACATGAATTGGCAGGGGTTCATATGGCTAACAAGTAACAAGGATGATGTTAATCACAATCTAATTGTTTATTTATCACATGCACATGCAAGCCTATCACTGACAAATATTAAAGGCCGACAACACCTTTATCATATCTAATGCAAACTGATTTCACACTTATTAATGCACTGATGATAATATTTGAACTTGATTGGGCCGATAAACCCACTAAGCCGATAACAATAAGTGCTAATAGACAATGATGTTGGAAATAATCTTGATTTATCGGGTCAATGTCGGTTTTGGTTACGGGTCAGATGAGGCTCCGAACTGCAGTAGAAGATATCTATATTATTCACGTTTATTATTGGTTAAATAGTCTGACTTAGTACTTATCTTTGACCGATTATCATGGTGAGTGGAGCTGAATTGAGTAGAAGAGTGGGTGTGTACCGGTTATTTAGGATAGCAGTTAGTTTTTTATTGTTTTCTATTCCCATCAGATGTGCATGTAAGGCTATATAAAGCCCTTAATATTATTAAATAGTGTGTGCAGTTTTTGATATTTCCTACTGGTTCTTACTTACACCTTATTTGTCTTCATATATTTCACATACATAAGTGAGTTAAGTGTGTGATTGAGTGTGTGAAGTGGGGCCTGAACCAACAAATGATTGGGCCTTTGGTTTTGATAATGTGCAAACTGAAACAATTAATGAAGTTAACTTACACAATCAATTAAATGTTGACTAAGTGATGTAAAGGAACGGTTAGAGATGCTAGCCGATCGGCTGGGCTAGCCGCTCGGTTGGCATCTTCAACATCAACAACAAACATATCTCAACCTTTTCGAACTAAAAATTCAAGATTTCTCCCAAACCGTTAAGAATTAAGATCTGAAAATTTGTAGGCTTGTAGATCAAGTGTTTTCGCACATCATATCCAAAAATCAGCAATTTTCGACCGTAGAAACCTGTTTAATTTGTCAAAATTCAGTTAAAAACGTGAAGAACAAGAAAAATAAGAAGAATTTGACAAATCTGAATGATTTTGGCTCTGAATCTGATCAAAACTTGTACGAATCTGTGCGTTTGATCTTCGCAACTGAGCACCTGCTCTGATACCAATTGTTGGTCCCGGTTTTGACACCGTACGATTGCGTAACGAACGTTCGACGTGCGGAATCCGTGAACGTACGTGACCGAACACACAAGAACGTACAAATGACGTGATTCTATTGATATGATGTCGTGTACAAAGCCATTAATCACGTAGAGAGACTTTCTCTCTCTAAGATTCTCTCCCTAAATCACCAAATGAGTCAAAAGTCTCTAAACTAAACCCTAAGACTCCTATTTATAGGCACAAGGTTATAAGGGATTTCCCCTTATTTACAATAATGCCACCTTGCCTATTTCTTACAAATTACAATATAAAGCCTATTTTACTTCTATTTCAGCTACGGTTCCGATTGACGAAGGCGATAGACATTCTGCATTAACAAACTTCCATGCGTTTGTCATCTTGTATCTATGTGTATAGTTTGTTGTGATGTTATATTTGTTTACCATGTACTTTGTCTCCACTCATGTTATATTGGTTGCTTCATATATGCATACACACACCTCATGCGCTATTTATTGTTTTATTGGGTGTTTTAGAGCAGAGGGTCTCGCTAGAAGACGCCTCTCTATCCCCAAAGGTAGATGTAAGGTGTGTCTACATTCCACCCTCCTCAGATCTTACCAACATATTTGCTATTTGTAGGATTTTACTTGGCATTGTTGTTGTTATTGTATATATAAAAAAACAAATCTGAATGTATACATCAAATTTAAAGTGTCAAGAGGAAAATATATAAAACTTGCAACTTGTCTATGAAATTAATGTTCAAGTATCCAAGCGTGAAAATGAAATCATACATCTAATTTCATAAATCATAACTAAAAGTTAAATGTGATGATAACGATATGTGTATGTTTGACAAGTTCAAGTCAAACTCAAGCTAGAAGAATTTGATGCTAGACTTTTTTGCACACTAACAAGGTTTCTATGTAATTTCGTCGATCTCAACAACTACTTTTCCATTTAAAAAATAATTTGGTCGATCTCAACAACTACTTTTCCATTTAAAAAATAATAAATTTTGGAACAATATAAAGTTTAACAACTATTTAAAATATTTGTTTGATGACACGAAATCAATAAAACTTATGAAACCAATAAGCGTCATCAATATATTGTGACAGATATTATTTAAAAATAAGATAACAATATTGTTAAATAAATTGTTGCTTAATCAGATTGAACTTGGTGTTTGTTGGATTGACAAGGTGATTAGATGGTATAAATTGGCAACAACTAAACTTATTATGGATTGAATTGGTATCATTCGGTGTAATTTGGTATTGTTTTGGTGTGATATGATTTTGATTTGGTGTTTAGGTTGATTTGGAGAACCGACCCGACCTTAGGCCGGAGGGTATGGAGGGCGCCACCGTACCACCTCACCTCCGATAGCGCCCACCGCATCCCCCCCCCCCCCCCAAGTGCCACCACCCCACACCCTGCTACTTATACCAGGGCGTCATGGGTTGTCCACCACCATGGTAACGAGGAAGAAACTATGTTCACGGGGGCTCACATGCATTTCATCCAATAAAATCTTTTTTTTTTTATTTTGTTTAACGGAGGACGTTATCTCACACCGTGCAAGTTAAGGAAGGGCGTGATAAAGCCCCCTGGCTGACGTGGATCTGACGTGACGCTGATGTGTCCTGATAAAGGCCCTAGGGGCTTTATCCCACACCCAATAGCCTTATAATTTTAAAGTTTGGTTGTAAGAAATGGTTACCGAGTAAACGAACAAGATGTTTATGCCGTAAACGATTAATGATCGTAAGCTCTGCCAAAAAGTCGTCTTCCCCCTTCAAACTCTCCCGCGAAAACCACTTGACAGCCACCTCAACATTATCCTCCGGCAAAACGCCCCGGTAAACGACCCCGTATCCGCCCTGCCCGAGCTTCCTCCTCTCATTAAAATTATTCGTTGCTTTCTTTAACTCCCGGAACCGGAACTCCTTCGGCATTCCGGGCAGCGTCCTGAGCCAGCTCAATATATTCGACTGCGACCGGTCCACCAACCACTTCTTATACAACCGGTAGCAAAGATAACCCTCTAAAGCCACCAGCGCCAACACCACAACGGCGATCAAGATCATTGATAATGGACTTTTAGAGCCGGTACTGATGATGTACTCAACTGTGATGTTCCATTGCAACACAGAGTTTAGCTCCACTAAGGTTCCCGTGGATGCCGCGAATCCGATGTAGGATTCGCTGCTAACTGCTTTTCTAAGATGTAGCGGATGTTCAATGACCGGAGTTTGCGGCATGGGAGGCGTGGGTGAGGTTTTTCCCGGCTGTTCTGCAATGTAAACACGTATGACTTTTTCATTTCCGTTGTATCGAATCCAGACGTTGTGAAACGACGGCGTTTTGGGAGCAAGAGTGATGTTTAAGGGAGTTAACGGTATGGAAACGACAGATACGATGGAATTGATGTTGAGGCCGATGTGATTATTATCAATATCGTAGGGTTGTTTGGTGGTGTCGAGCTCGATAGCTAAGACGTTGTCTGATGCTTCGTTGTGTAGGGTTTGGTTTGTGAGGCCGAGGTACTGGCCGTAGCTGTTATCGGGGACATCCATGGTAGGGGCGATTAAGAAGGATACTTCTTCGCCGGGAGTGCCGTTGATATGGGGAACATGTTGACGAGAAATGAGGTGTTGAAGGAGGCTACGGAATCACCGTCCCAGAGTTTGAAGGGCTGGCGGAACATGACCCTGCCGGATTGGTTACGGAGGTTGAATACGGCGTTGTTGTTGCTGGTGTCCGGGGTGATTTGCAAGGCGTCTTGGCTTATTCGGGCGTAGTTTTGAAAGTTTAGGTCGGAGAAGGCTTGTAATTCTAAAGATCTGTTGAAGGTGGTGTAGGATCGGGTGAATGTTTCAAACCTTGCGAGGGCGGAGAAGAAGCAGAGGAAGATCACAGTGGTTTTGAGGGTGGTGGCTACAACTACTCCCATCTCATGAAGTGGCGGTGGTGACGGTGAGAGGGGTGAGAAGTGGAAATGGTGAGTGGGTGGGTTTAAGACGGTAAAATTTTAGGCTTTTGAGGGGGAATTGGTCTTTGATTAAGTACCCGTGTGTTAAACGGGTTATTCAAAGTTAATTATATAATATTGAACAATATTAACATAAAATTTGAAATGAAAGAAATGTTCCCTTACTTAATTCAATTATATTATTTTTAAGTCTTTACATAAAATTTTGAAATGAGCGAAATGTAATTATCGTAGGATTTTTAATGTACGAATCAAGTCAGAACGGCGTGACGGATCAATGGTGATTATTAGGAGGCTGGTACTTTCAGTGTATGTATGTATATATATATATATATATATATATATATATATATATATATATATATATATATATATATCATGCCAAACCTCACCTACAAATAGGTTTTCATGTACGCCCTACAAATTTACATGCTGTTAATCTCCATTGTTGATCCAAAACATATTAAACTGATCCAAGTAATAATCAATCCCAACCCCTTTAAAAATTGCAATAACTTCCATTAAAAAATCTCATAAAAATTACAACATTTTTGTCCTACACTTTGTGGTCACTAATTGATCCAAGTTTTAATAGATCCCCAACCCATTATGACCCGTAAAATAAGTTGCCCATTTTAACTCAAAATCAACATCACCATTTTGCCACCTATGATTACCATTTTTTTTAATTTGATACTACAAACTTAACTACTAAGCACTAAATTTGTGGAAAATGCATAAGGGCTGCTGAAAATGGCTTTAGCATGATCAGACTAAGACCTTAGTATTACAGCAACACATATATAGGAAAGGTTTCAAATTCCAATAAGGGTGTGGTCATGATCCTCGTGACCACTATAACTATCCACATAGGCGTTATGTCATCCATCTTTAATACACTATTCAAAACCACTACCCTAAGGGTGTGGTTATGACCCAAACCACTATCCCCCTTTTTTGGTCTTAAAATTATCAAATGAGAGGGTCGTGGTAATCGTGGTTTAATCCATGGAAACCACCATCAATCAAGGAAGGTGGTGGTGTACCATTTAATTAATGGTCCTATGTGGAAATAATGTTCCAATCCATGATCCCACACCCCATAGCCTAAGAACATAATAAAAATAACAGCAATAAGAACCATCTTGAGACACTTACGTATGTTAGTTGAGATAGAAGATACACTTTATGCTATTCGAACAACTATCTACTTAAAACAAATAAAAAAATATTTTTAAACAAAGAGGACAAAATTTTGAATGATGATAAAAGCAAATTTATATCAAATATTATGTAAATGTTACAAGAGATGATAAACAGAATCATAATGTCAAAAGAAAACAAAATAATATTAATAGAAAATTACAACTGTCATAGGATTAATCTAAACTGGAAAAGCAAAGTAAGACCAAACGTTAACTCTACTGAACCGAACCAACAGGGACTGAAAATGAAAACAGTACCAAGACCAAACCGACATAAATCACTAAGTCTCAAACCAAATTATGAACTGATAAGTACCTACGTACCATGATCTCTAGGCTTCTCAACATTCAAAGCAACACACATGAATCATAGTGGCACCCTCCACCATTTCATATATATCTACAAAAAGATGATTATGATAGAATAAAATACCAACTATAAAGAACAGAAACACATAACATTTATCAATGTTTTGAAAACTATAACGGAAGTCGAACTGGCCACCCTGTTGATTAATTAGTCAAACCATATTCGAAAACATATGACATTATATATAATTAATTTATAAAAACATATATATTAAAAAATTCTAAATACTACTATATCGTGATGTAATTATATATGAAAGATAAAAAGAATCTTTTTTTTCATAAATAAAAACAATAATTCCAGAAAATTAGGAGCAAATACTTAGATAACAAATGAAATTTAGAGATCTCAGTTCAATCCTTATTAAGTAGGAAAAAAATTACCATTGAACCAGGTAAAGTGTTCAACCACCACTCGTGAAAAAGCTAGGGCGACCAATAAGTGTCGGTTGGATGCATGCCGTGCGGTTCGGTTGCAACCTGTTTTTACAACATTGATTGGTAGGTAAAAGAAGAAAAGTTAGTACTACCTTTCAAAAATTTATTAAGATTAGCTGAATATTCATTCATTTTGATTTGTTTTTTTACTTGCATAGCCAATCTTAAGTGCACACTAAAGCTTTAGCCATCGAAGACGACTGAAAACAGAATGACCAACACATCCTTGACCATTTTAGGGGTGCTAATAAAGTTCTGTTGTACATAGTCTAGCTATAAAAACCTTTACCATGAACAACACTACCTTGGTGTCTTGCTCACATCTCCAGCCGTGATGATTCTATCAAAATCCCAACAACCATCTCCAGCTGCAGGTATTACAGATGTGTAACCATATCCATGCAGCAACATTTGCAATTGTGGCCTATATCAATTAATTATGCTAATAGATCTTCATGTTTGACGGTTGCGGTCGGGGGCGTACGTAGTTCTAAGCACAAAGTTTCATTAAGTCAATACAATATATATGTGTGTGGGAAATAAATAATTAATTAACTCGAGTGATCGTTTATACCTTCCCTCTCGTTGGTTTTAGAATCTGCACCCACTCACACCCGCCGTAGACTGAGTTGACTTAGTGGGCTAAGTTTGACTGTTAACCCATGCCTTGAGTCATCTCCAAGCTGTCCCGAATACTTCACTCAAACCGTAGTTGCTGTCATCTACTGATGTATGATAGCTAAGAGTTCCCACCACGACGCCTATACCCACCGCAAATTAATTAGAGAATTTAATGGTAAATAGTTTTGTAAAGCAAAACCTTTCTTTTCAAACAGTTTTCAGTTCGAGTAAATCCAAAAAATCTAGAAGGATGAAAAAAAGAGCAAAGATTACCATCAGAAACACAGCCCAGTCACCACAGGTGTAGATCAAATCAGTTGTTAGTAAGTGCATCATCTGTTTATTTTTCTGGTCACCATTGGTAGTTCTTTGCATCAATCAGTCATCAGTTGTTTTGGACCAACAACGATAAGTCGTTTTAATGCTCAGGTCAGTTGTTTGAAATTGTAACAACGGAGTGAAGCTACGACGGTTGAAATTGTTAACATCCTTACAATGCGCATATGAATCGATCTCCAAATGGGTAAATATTTACGTAAATGGTCTTATTTGGTACCTTACCAAATAAGATCAGATGAAAGTTACCTGTAACAACAATAAACATCCACTATATTATAGCAAAAATCAAACGTAAGAACAGATAAAGTTGACAAAAAGAACCTAAAATAAAGCTATGTTATTATCTAAATGTTGGTCAAGAATACCTTTACAATGCCTTGCTTCCAATCTCTTTAAGATCTTGAAATTTCACAACCTGAAAATTCCCAAACAATAATCTTGTAATTACACTTTTAGTTATAAATCAAAACCCTTAACACAACCCTGCCGATGCACAAATGAAAGCCAAAGGAACAAAAATTCAAGTATGTAAATCTATGAAAGCAGCCCTAAAAAAACAAATCATTAAAGAAATTAATTTAGTACAACAAAGATCAAAATACACAGATTAACCTTTTAAATATTAAAAACATACCTTTTAAAAGCACCATATTCAAAATCTTTAAGAATAGCCATCATTGAAATCTCTCCACATTTCCCAAATTGGTCCTCAAGGCTACTCTTAACCTGTGCAACAGACCAAAAATAAAGATTTTAAATAATAACACTGGACTGTATAACTAAGAGACTTTTGGAATTATGATATTTAAGACATAGATTGTCAAAACCGTCATCGGTACCAAATCCCCTTACAAATATAGGTCGTACTTGAGATTACCCACTCTTTTGTGAAGACCTATCATTGCTACATAATAAATTTTCAATCGTCGATTCATGTTGTAACTTTAATCAGATATGAAATCTTAATAAGAAAGAATCAGTACCCAGTAGTGTAAGCACCATTTTCCTTTGCTAAATCAAGTCTCATGGCACGGTCGAGTAAACATAATAAATTTTCAGTTGTCGATTCATGTTGTAACTTTTAAGCAGATATGAAATCTTAATAAGAAAGAATCAGTACCCAGGAGTGTAAGCACACTTTTCCTTTACTAAATCAAGTCTCACAGCACGGTCGAGTAATAATTCCTTATTGAGTTTAAGGGCCTGCAAATATAATTATACCAGATAGTTTGAAAAAACAAACAATAATTTAACTAAAAAAATAAAGAAAGAGAATAAAATAAACCTTTTACGCTGCGCATAACCTGTAAATCGACCATCTCTCAAGGCAAGCCGAATCATTAATATAGAGAATCATGGTACCCACATGGAAAGTCAATCAAATAACCTCCTATATGGATTGAACCCGACCCACTAACATGTTCCATATTCAGTTCTCATCAAAATCAAGATAAACAACCAAACTATCAACTTCTATAGCATAATCTCGATGAACACTAATAGCATAATCTCGTTGATATGGGGAACATATTGACGAGAAATGAGGTGTTGAAGGAGGCTACGGAATCACCGTCCCAGAGTTTGAAGGGCTGGCGGAACATGACCCTGCCGGATTGGTTACGGAGGTTGAATACGGCGTTGTTGTTGCTGGTGTCCGGGGTGATTTGCAAGGCGTCTTGGCTTATTCGGGCGTAGTTTTGAAAGTTTAGGTCGGAGAAGGCTTGTAATTCTAAAGATCTGTTGAAGGTGGTGTAGGATCGGGTGAATGTTTCAAACCTTGCGAGGGCGGAGAAGAAGCAGAGGAAGATCACAGTGGTTTTGAGGGTGGTGGCTACAACTACTCCCATCTCATGAAGTGGCGGTGGTGACGGTGAGAGGGGTGAGAAGTGGAAATGGTGAGTGGGTGGGTTTAAGACGGTAAAATTTTAGGCTTTTGAGGGGGAATTGGTCTTTGATATATATTCTTATATTACATACGTAGATGTTGATGTAGAAGTCCATTGTTTGAGAAAAATATAAATAAATAGTAAACAGTATGGACACGTTAACCAACATAATTGAAGTAGTAAACGGATGGTCTAACTGAAGTGAACTTTAAAGTGCATCTTGTTTAAGCCATTATATTGTCTTTCTGTTTATTAATATTAATTAACTAGTTCTATACCCATACCGTGATGGACAAGCATATATTAATAATATAATGACATAAGTTTCTTTTTTTTTTGCATTCTAAACAAAAACAATTATTTGTTTTGAAAAGAGTCAAATTGAATATCGCATCAAAATGGTTCATATTTAGTGTGTAACTGACTCGAGGAATTTTATAAAGCTAACTAACAACTAAGTACGTTTGAAGAGTTTCGTTATAAAGGTAACTAACAACTAAGTAGGTTTTTAAAGTATGGAATGAATTCATTTTAACTTTGATTCATACTATTTTATTATTAATTAATTAATAGATAAAAATAGTTGATGACCCGGCTAAATAAAGGACCATGGTTTGACTTTGGGTCGAATACGAAAAGAGTATGTGATCCGGTGATATAACATGGATCTTGGTGGGTCGGGTCATCCATATACGGATGAATGAATGGCAAACCCTCTTTTGTTTTCTCTATGGTCACTTTAACCCTAGCTTTTCATACCCTTTTCTGTCGAACCATATACGGATGAATAAATGGCAAAGCCTCTCCCCCAAATGATTAGGGTTTCATCTCTGGCATGCTCCTAACATTCTTTTACCGGTGTATACCAGCCTTTATCCAGTGGAATGCCCGTTAGACAACCGGTGGTCGATGTACTCGGTTGAATCGGCCATTGCATGATGTGTTTTCTGCCTTTGTTAAATGTTCCGCCTAAGGATGTTTTGTTTGTTCGCAACCGATGTACGTTCAGTCGAAGAATCTGGTTGATTTCCAGCCACTCCAGTTGGTGGATGCTCGATATCTTTTTAAGATGTAAGGCTTGATGATCTTAAGCGAGGATTGTTGCCTTATCCTACTCCAGTTGAATGTTTGATGGTAGTTGCTGGCGGCGTGAGTCCCTTATGAACGGTGCATCTTTATTTAATTGATCATCAATGTGCATATTCAATTTTTTAGTAAGCACTTCCTTTTGCGTTATTCGTCGTTCTTTCTTTCGTTGCTGAAATTGATGATTAAATCAACAAATCAAAGATACAATTAAGCATAGAAAATGATCTCAACACTTGGACTGTAAGTCTGGAAATTTTGGTTAATATTGAGTTCAGGTGTTGAGGTCATCTTTGTTTCCATGTTATTATTGATTGACACAAGAAGGTTTGGTTACTTGATGAATGGTTTGTCTTCTTGTTTAGGTGTTTTTATTTGGTATAATTGTTTGCTAATTCAACACTTAGGTTACTCTAAATGCTTTGAATTTGTTTGTCCAATGCTATTGATATTTTTATTTGTTGACTGACACTTTGTTGTCTCATGTTCTACTTATCATGTTATGACAAAGCCAAGTCGCCCAAATAGATTAACTGAGAATGTGTGGAAGAATAGAAGCATGGATCAAACATTGGTGAGTTGTTAATGCCTCATATGACACTTGCTAATTTATTATTTTGACCTGTTTTGCATAAAAAATGGAATATTTTTTTTAATTACAATTGTAAACCTATTGAATAAAAGTAATAAACATAGATTTCCCATTGGTTAATCATACTTTGTCATCACCTATTATCCTTTTTACACCAAATTGATAAAGTTTAATTCTTTTATTACCGTTTCAGGAAGAAACTATAGAAACTATAAACTGAATAAAGAAGGTACATGAATTTAGCTTTACCTTCGGTTCATAATTCGCCATAATCTCTTTACTCTGTGTACATCAAAAACACAAATTGTATCTTTAGTTAAAACTTTGAATATGAATTTGTGAACTGAATGAAAGAAAGTACATGAACGTAGGTTTACCTTTGGTTCATCATGCTTCGTCATCAGCTTCTTCTAATTTTTACACTAAAAACATAAAGTTTTTTTTATTAAATATTTTTATGATGAAACTGCAAGCTTAAAGAAAGTTACGAAATTTGATTTTACCTTTGTTAACCATGATTCGCCATCATCTTCTAATCCTGTTTACATCACAAACAAGAAAAAAGATTTTTTTAAACTACATCCTTAAAGATAAATTAAAAATAAATTAAATGTATCTGGATTCACCTTTGGTTCACCATTGTGTTTGCTGGTTTTGAAAGGAGAGCAATTGCGTGTAGCAAAATAAGGTACTCCTTCTTTCAAGCCCCAGATCAACTTATATACATGTTTATACAAAACTGCTTCCGACAGTTTCCATGATTTTTGGAGCCTTTTAAACTGCCTTTTTAGGGAGTTTTAAATTCCTTAGTTTTTTAAATTAGAACGTGGCCTTTATGGAGTTTTTTAACAGCCTGTAATCATCCTAAGATTTCGGATGACGTGGGAATCTGGGAATGTAAACCTCCAAACCGGTTTTAAGGAGAAAACTAAAATTAATCATCTAAAATTACGGTATTTATCCATGATTTTGAAAATCATTAGAATTATTTTTAAAAATTTTGTAGCTAAGATACTTGTTTTACATGTTTTATTAACAGTTTTATTTTATTTATTTTTTGCGGGTTTTACATATACATTTTTTGTTTAGTTGTTCTAAAGTTCATTGTTTAAAGGTTTAAATTGTTGCTAAAGGCTTTTTAATGTGAATTCGCACATGTTTGTTTAAGAGGTTGAAATAGAATTTTAATTTGTAATTTAACGGTTTATGTTTTTAATTAAATTCTCAACTTTGTAGGTAACTTATTTTATGTTACAGATAGATAGATCGTGGATTTATATTTGTAATTAAATTTCCACTTTTTTAGGTAACTTATGTAGATAGATCATGGGCTCTGTTAACTACCCAAAAACTTATATATAGATAGAACGTGGAATAAGGTCAAAGTGAACTGAAAAAAACCTCCCCTGCTTTTTCTGAATTATAAGGGCCAGGATTTAATCTTATTTTGATCAAATGGCTGAGTTTGCATTTTGTTCCCCTTTGACTATGAGGGGAACCTAAGAATATATAAATATAATATCAATATCTGTTAATAAGACTGAAATGGTTTCGAAAGTGAAACCAAACCACAAGGACTGAAATCACAATTTTTAAACTAATGGACTGAAATAGTAATTTTTGACAAACAACAGGGACGAAAACAGTAATTAACTCAAAAATAAAAAAAAAAGGTGTTTAAACAATCAAAGAGAAGAGACGCGGGAAAGGGAAAATAGAGCAGAGTTCGGAAACCTTTGATACTCAACACTCATTACCAGACTTCTCCGTCAAACGGAGAGGTGACGTCAGCCGAGGATGTTATGCCATTTGTTATACATCCGATTTGCAAATTGTACTAGTAATTTATTTCAGGTTCCCAAAAATTATCGTTATCTTTTAGGATTTCTGATTAAATTAAAAGTGCGTATATTTCATGAATTGTATAGTAGCTCTGACTGATACACCACGTATGATTTTAAAATTTGGGCTCGTATGTGGTTTTTGCTTTTTTTTTTACTTGATTGTGGAAACGTTATATTATTAGGGAACCTTAATTTTATGAATCCATTAAATTCTACTGTTTGAATTTGTTTGTTTCTTGTATATGTTTTATCGTGGTCCTAAATAAGTATTAAAGTGAAACAAAATGCACCTATGTTTGAAAATAGGTTTCATATCATTTTTTCAGACATTTGGAGTCTTGTGAAGGAAGGCCTTAGTATATTGTACTGAAAAAAAAAAAAAATACAAACATGTTTTGGGATGTTCAATCAATTTCTTTTTCTTTTATATGTAGCCAAGTTTAACTTGATACCAATTTATGCAAGAGAGTTAAACCAAATTTCACTTTTCAGCTTGAAAATGAAATTAAAGTTTCACTTCTTTTTGTTGCATAAATTAGTATCAAGTTGTGTTGATGACCCAACAAGATTCTCTGGCCGGCTGGCCCGACCCCTTTGCCCCCCACCGCCCATTAAAGCTTTCTGAATTCGTCACTGCATTTGACTGTCGTTGAAGCAAAGAGTGTTGAAGGTGCTTATTTTTATTGGCTTTGTTACATTACCATCTGAAAAATGTCTTTTAGCTTTCAATATCTATGTTCTGTAAGTTCTTAAACTGCAGAATGGGACCTTTTGACTTTTGTAGTCAAACATATGTGCTACTGCATTTGTAATCCCCATGTGCATTTGTCATAATTATAAATATGGAAAATCTGAGGGTGATCCAGATATTCATAAGATAGATAGAGCAAGTACACCATATCTTCCAAAAGAAAGAGATTATCCAGTTATCTTCAACTTGTCAAATATGAATCAGTAAGTTTTTCTTTAAAATTTGACATACAATTATTTTTCAAACCAATGTAAGATTAAATATATTACGTATTAATATTTAATCTATAGCCATCATAATCATTTACATTATAGAGATCAAAATATATTAGAACCTATTATTTAATTAGTTGGTAATTGTTGATGGACCAAATTACCCTTAGTAACTAATTAGGTTTCCTCCTGGGTGCTTATATAAGGAGAGTTATGTGGAGGTTTAGGGGTTACTCAGTTACACAATTCACACACCCCATTAGCCATAACATCATCACGAAACCTCCTCTCCATAACCGATACCCTTTTCGGTTTCTAAGTCCCCATCATCAGTCAGCACCCTAAGGAGGAACCAGATCAAGATGACAGGCATGTCGAACTCCATTACTGGATTCTCCTCTGCACTATCTGCTGTGACAGGTATGATTTATATGCTTTCCTTTATGTATAAACAGAACTGAATCAACATGTGGTATCAGAGCATATGTTGATTAGTCAGTTCTGTTTTCGTATCCATAATTCTGGGATTGAAACTTGGAAAACGGAATTTTTTGAAACCTTATGAACATAACAGCCGATTTCGAGTCATGGAGATCGACTCGAGATCTTTGTTTTCGGGAAAAAGAATTAATTGTATGTTCAATCGAATTTAACTGGTTTATGTTTTAGCCGAAATCTGTTTAGAAAAACTATTAATATTCAGGTTTCGGGTTCCAGAATTTATGTTTTATGTTTTAGGGTTCATCATGTTCTTGAGAAAATTCGAAGTATTCTGTTATGTTTTGGAATGATTTAGGATTAATGGGTGTTTTTTCCATGTTTGATCTAATTTTATCTTTTAATTTTATTCGAAACTGTTATTAGATAAACAGTTATTATTTTTCGAAATATGTTGATAAAACTAGATCACCTTAAAACAGGAAATAATATCTCATAATCCCTTAGATTTCGAATTTTCGGTTATGATATCACAAATTAACAGCTGTAACAGGAAGTTTCGAGATCATCAGGTCGCGACTCGAGACCGTGGTTGCGACTCGCAACCATAACGTCATCACTCGAGACCGTGGTTGCGACTCGCAACCATAACGTCATAACTCGAGACCGTAACGTGATAACTCGAGACAAAGGTTGCGACTCGAGACCATAACGTCATAACTCGAGACCGTGGTTGCGACTCGAAACCTCATTATTTTAGGCTGTTTAAATGTGAACTAAAGAAAAATTTTTTCGGGGCTCCGCCCCCGAACCCCGGGCGGGGGCACGCTGTCCCCCGCAACCCCCAGCGAACTCAACGCGGAGTTCGATCCGCGCTAACGGGTGGTTTGCTATTAAATGATTGGTTTTTGTAATTATTTAGTTAATTAATGAGGATCAAATAATGTTTTACAAAACCAAAATGGCTTTACTTGAATGAGTTTTTGATATATCATTTCTGGCCAAAGCTGACTTGATACATCTACTTATCGTTCAAGTATTACGAAAGCTATGTTAAGCATGCATCATAAGCATGAATGTTTTAATATCTGGCCAAAGCTGATTTAATTCATTCATAGATGGCATACTTAACAAGTGCATAACTAAAGTGATTGTCTCAATTTCTGGCCAAAGCTGATTTGTTACAACCACTTTGCACATATGCTTAAATGATTACACTTCTGGCCAAAGCTGTTTTGTCTTCGTTTAAGTAGAACTTTAAGTAGTCTATTATTTTGATGTTAGTAATAGACATATCACAACATCTTCACATGATGATCCTTATATTAATGATCCTCAATTAATTTTGTGATCATTTTGTCTGCCTTATTCTTAGTGCCCATAATTTTTTCTCACTATAATTTTCTTCTATAAATCTATATCTCATCCACTCTAATTCCTAAGCATAAAATGTTTTGCTTTATTTAAAGTTTCGATAAGAACTAGCTCTTAAATTAAATCCTTGATTATCTCTTAAGACACGATAACCTTATTGCTCTCTTCTGATAAGGCACTACAGAAGAAAAGTAGAGCATGATGATTAGGATAAATCGAACATGATGTCTCTTATGATAATCAAGACCTCTCTAATATAATTGCTATCACTAAAGTTATTCCAGATTAATTTTTTTTCCTAAGACTAATCTATAATTGTGGAATAATTACAAGAACTCCTAAGGTGCATGTCTTCATTTAACTAATTATAAATTATATGGTTAAGTGGTATATGTGAATATATTATAATGTACAATACCATGACCCATAAAGTTAAGGGCTTACGCATGGAAATAAGTACATTTTCCAGTACATTACATACTAAGTTTTCATTTGTACAATTTGATGCATTATAAATCAGCTATAACACTCAAAAGTACCAAAGTATAACGAGTGTGTTGATAAGCAACATATGTACATAGAAATAAATGTTTGAAACTGGAAAATAAGATGTTATTCACCTTACAACCACTAAAACCTTAAGAGAGGATTGTTCTAAAGTCCATAGACAAATTACAAGTGCTAATCCCAACGTTAAGGTTCTTCAAGGGAAAATCTCACTGCATAATTATGTCATTAGACTAGGCATAAGCAACGAGACTATCCATTATTCTAAAGAACAGTTGGATAAATTAATTAGATAGTAACTTACTAATGATATTTAAGTCTGATAATTTTAATATTCCAATTAACACATGATTAGTTGACTCTAGTTCCATACGTTTCCTTACCAGAACTCAACAAATAACTAACATGAGAGTTAGTGACAAAATTAAATGTTAAGACTATAAGAACCATAATGAAGAGTCTTCCAACAACGCTTTTCGATACCTTATATATTCTGAAGATTAATCAGAATATAGTATCATAATTAAGCAATGTTATGAAGGTTGTGAGGTTTGCATAGTCAACATAAAGTCACACTTATCTTAAACTCTCCTCTTATTTGTTCTAAATATCTGGATAGAAACATTACTAAGATGAAACTGGATGATACCTTATTTTTTCACAACTTTTGTCATCATGCTAATGAGAATTTGACAAAAGGAAAATGAGACTTCTAAATTTCATCCATTAGAACCAAAATTCATGAGAAATCATAACATGGTTAATGAGGATGATTTTTTTTTCATCTAATCTCATTTTAAGTGATTCTAAATCATGACGTTACAGCCCTAAATATTACTTGGCTTAAGGAATAAGTATGGGTCCATCATAAGTCATTCATTGACATTCGTGGAACTTATTCCAAATGGAATATTCAGACATAATTCATTTATCATTTGAAAGACTATCAACTTGTATCTAAATTTTGTCGCATATGGCCTACGGTCTTAGAAGAACTCTATTCATATATGTAGTTAATCAGATTTCTATTAAATATGTCCTTAAAGTTTCTTATGATATCTGGACATTAAAGAAATCAAATAAAGTCTAACGTATATGTGATAGGTTCCCACGTCACGTAGCTCATTGAAACTTCTCTTGTAGCATTCTAGAGATATTAAAGATCAGTGGGAGCATTAAGTGTCTTAATAATAACTTGCAATAGTTGCAAGAGGTGGGGGATTGAAAATTTTAAATTTACACCTCTTGTACAAGACATCGCTCCATCACTACACTGTTCTATCAAACCTTATCTCCTTAAATCTAATGCTACTCTTACAAAAGTTTCATTGTTGCTTAATTGTGGGCACACTTAGATTTCTTACCTAAACTAACATAATCCTCAACAAGAGAAACTACAACGACTAACGTCATTAACTTGTTTCTCTATTAGATTTTGTTGGTCGTTACATATTGACCCTATGCATGCTGAGTTCCTTTTCTAAGCTCGGTGGGAGCAGTCAAAGTCCTTATCATGATTTGCAAGGAATACAAGAGGCGGGGGGAAGAGTGTCATTAAATTTCACTCCGAATTTAACTCCGATTACACCTCTTGTATATCATACTGCACCAACCCTTACAAACTTAGAATGAAAATGATAGCAACCTAACCAAGAGCTAATCCATAAAACTGAAACTTCTAATGAACCCAATAATCAACTCAGGAGGTCATCTAGGTTTAAAAGCCTACTAACTTTGATGATTACATAACCTCCTTAATGAAGTTGAAATGGATTTTGGAAATGTTTAATGATCCTATCTCTTCAAATTAAGCCATTAGTGTAAATCAATCATATGAATGGAATAAAACAGTTTTCTAGTAAAACTGATTTTATGTGTTTGTGTAACATTTGGGATTTGATTGAATTACCTTAGAGTGTTCATAACTAAACCAAATCCTAATATAAGCGTTAAGACACTCAAAAGCATGATTGGTTGTCAAAGGTTGTACTCAGGAAGAGATAAATTATTAAAGAATCTTTATTGCATATCTAACAAAAGATTTCTTTGAGGTTCATCACTGTTCTAGTAGCTTATAATAGTTTTAAGCTACATTAGACGAACATTAAAACATTTTCCCTAATAAATGGCTGACACATTTACATGTTCATTAGATAACAACCTAAAGTTTCAAACTGAAGGTTAAAGAACACTTTATTTGTAAGCCAATAATATCCATGTATGGGTTAATGCAAACATCATAATGTGATGAAAAGCTAACGTAATTATTTTCATCAAGAATCAAGTGGATTAATGTACCTACCTCAAGATGAGTGGGAGCAACTAAAATAAACTTGTCTATATAGATGACATTCTTTGACAAGCATATGTTACATAAGTCAAAGCATTGTTAACACAAACTTTGATATAATAAAACTCAGAGATATCTCTTACGTGATTGATATCATAACATACTGAGATAGACCCAATGGGATATTAGTTTCGTTCCATAAGTTTAACATTAAATGGGTCCTTACATATGTAACAATCAATATTGCTCTCCTTTAGAGGACAATAGGATAAATGAGATTATTTATTTACGCTTCATTAATTAGAAGCCTTATGTAAGTTTAAGTCTATACTCGTTTAGATATTACTCATATTGCAACACACTAGATATGTCTAGATTAATGTGTAGCATCTAATGGAGTATTACAATATCTTTAAAAGAAACGAGAGACTACAATTTAAAGAAGAAGTGAGAATTAAAACCGGTTTATTACTCTAACTTTGAAATATTCAAAGATTATAAAATGCAATTTCGGGTATATCTTTATGTTAGCAGACAAAACCTATTTCATGGAGGAGTCATAATGCACTGATATTAACAACCTAAGTTATAACGACATAGCATGGTCACTAAATGTTGTTGGAAACATATAATTAATGTTTTGAAGAATTAGTGTGATAAAGTCAGCTACCATAACTCCTTGAACAGTAACAGTTCAAGAGGTGCTGCATTAAGTTTCGATACGCAATTAATTATTCGTTTATGAACGAATTGAGGAAACTAAGTTTTGTATCGAATACATTCATGATATGCTTAAGGATCCTATAACTGAAGGGCTATTACCCATAAGTCTTATTAAGAGAGCTCATAGACGGGTATTAATTAATAGTCGTGCACAATTGCATATCGTACTATGAATGACTAAGTATTAGTTAATTTTCCTCAAGTTTGATTTTGTATGTCTGTTAGAATATGTTCAACCGGTATAATGGCATATAGACAAATAAAAGTTACAAATCAAACAAAGGGCTTACGCGTATTTTGATCATGATGATTAGGTTTTAAATTAAGGCTATAGTATGATTAATGGGGGTCCTGAGTCGCATAATGATTCAACGGCTGTATTTTTCTGCTATAGTACTTGTTTAAGGCTAAAATGAGTGTTAACTCCTGATCAGGCTTATCTAATACTCATAGTAAATGATTACTCGGCTAAGTGGGAGAATGTAAGATTAAATATATTACGTATTAATATTTAATCTATAGCCATCATAATCATTTACATTATAGAGATCAAAATATATTAGAACCTATTATTTAATTAGTTGGTAATTGTTGATGGACCAAATTACCCTTAGTAACTAATTAGGTTTCCTCCTGGGTGCTTATATAAGGAGAGTTATGTGGAGGTTTAGGGGTTACTCAGTTACACAATTCACACACCCCATTAGCCATAACATCATCACGAAACCTCCTCTCCATAACCGATACCCTTTTCGGTTTCTAAGTCCCCATCATCAGTCAGCACCCTAAGGAGGAACCAGATCAAGATGACAGGCATGTCGAACTCCATTACTGGATTCTCCTCTGCACTATCTGCTGTGATAGGTATGATTTATATGTTTTCCTTTATGTATAAACAGAACTGAATCAACAACCAATACCAAGTACAAGAGAAGGAAAGTTGTTGGTGCTAAAGTTTTAACAAATTGAGATGAATTTTGTGTTTGTAAATTACCTTGTTTCAAAGTGCAACAGTTCCACCTCTTTCTACTTTTCATCAGGTTCCATGCTCAGTCTATTGTAGTTTCCTTTCATCCTAGAAACAAGAGTCCACTTAAAATCTAGAATATATTGAGAGACTTGATTAAGTACAAGTAGTAACAAACATAAAGATATTCCGGTAAAATCATGCTTATCTTGATGTTAAAGTTTAAGTTAATACCTTTGAGTTTTGTTGGCTTTGCAGTTTTCACTTTTACATTAGTCACTTTAGTGTAACAGAGTCATGTATATACATTTAGACATTTATTTATAATATTGTAAACAAGAAATTACCTTATAAAACCATGCAGATAAAACATATGATATTCATCATCAAGAATTCATACCCCTGCAGAAAGTGATGAAAAGAAAATATTTATTTAATTTGTTCTGAAGTTGCTGAAAATTGAAAATTTTGTGCAATTAAGAAGAAAATATGTATTACTTTCAGCTCAATGTGGACAAGTGTTTACTTTACCAACAACAAATTATCATAGAAGTTTTCATCTCTAATTAATGGCATCCTCATCATCATCATCATCATCATCATCATCATCATCATCATCATCATCATCATCATCATCATCATCATCCTCATAATCTTCATCATCCTCATAATCTTCATCATCCTCATCCGAGTCCCACTGAAACTGAAATTTTGCACAATTAAGAAGTGAAAAATCAATATTATCGACAAAAAAATATATGATAAAAGTTGATTATCTTTTCATGTAATTAAAATGAGCCTTTTCAAGAATCATTAAAGAAAGGAATAACAGTACCTCCTCTTGTTTGGTCTTTAAAAGGGAGTTGATATCTGTCTTTACATAACAAAGCCCAAAACTTGTATCTATTACTTTCAGCTCAGGGGTAGACACGTGTCCTTTGGTGAAAACAGTAATTGCTGGGCATTCCTTGATTTCTAAAGTATCCAGAGCTGACAATAAAAAAGCCCCCTTCCCTAAGCAAAATCCCTTGAACCTTGGAAGTCGGTCTACTGTTAAGGACTTTAGACGAGGTAAGATAATCTCATTTACTTTGGCATCACATTCTTCTTCTTCCTTCACAATTACCTCTATTTCCTCACAGTCACTTATATGTAGGTCTTGGAGTTGCACTAGACTATGAACCATGGAACATGTAAAACCATGTTCTAGTTTACGACAACCAGTAATACAGAGAGTTGTTAGGTTTGGAAAATCCAGTACCATCCATTGGTTGCTCTTCCATAAATACTTTAGACCCCTTAGCCTCCTTAACGTCACTTGTGTTAGGTTTGGAATTGGAATTGGGACAGGAGTTTTTGATTCACTGGAACCACTCCCTTCCAATGCTACTACTTCAAATACCTCTTCTAGCCCATCACATCTGACTATAGTAATCTGTTGAAGCTTTTCCAATTGTAGCAACGCATAAGATGGAATAATAGCCGTGCCAACATCTCTATCCTCTATATTAATTTCTATCAGATTATGAAAAGAGCAAGGGATCCCTTTTGAAATAGTAGGCTCTGAAGAAGAATTGGGGAATGTGGTCTACAAATAAAAGAAAGAAAACACAAGGTGTTTGTGTTTGAGGTTACATCCTTACAAAATAAGCCTGAAACATAAGAAAATTAATGTTTCAACAAATGTGTTACTATGGAAAGACAATTGTCTATGAAAGGAGAGTCAATGAAGACATTATAACTAATAATACATAGACATATTTAGCAGCTTGTTTCAACTCTTTTCCCTTTTCAAAAATGAAATGTTCAATTTGGATCACACTACATTCACGACAACCTAAACTTTAGTAGATGATGCATAGATAGTATAGTAAAAGAAAGTGTACCTGACCGATAGTTTCATCATAGTTAAGGCCACATTCAGGACTATATTTGCCAAAACTTGTTTCTATGTAATTGAGCTTTGGAGTTGTTGACTGACCAGATGTAAACGTCATCAGTTCAGGGCATTTGTTGATCTTCACAATAACCAATGAGGGCCATCGGAAGTCATTCATCCCCAAAAAGAAACCCTTGAGCTTTGGTAGATCCTCAAGTTCAAGTATCTCTAGACGAGGAAACACCACACATTTTGTTGACGTTTCGTTTTCTTCTTTTACAATCACTTGCATTGCCTTGCATTTTTCTACTGTCAATTTCTTGAGTTGCTTGAGGCTTTCAAGAGTGGAGAATGTGAATATAAATGGAAGTAGGTCACATCTATAGATATACACTTTTTTTAAGTTGGAGAGTTGAGGGGGACCTAGGATAGTAAGGTTTTTTAGTGGTGGACCACCAATAACACGTGCACCTCCTTCATCAACATTATTACTACTGGATTCACTTTCAAATACCTCCATCATCATTTTGCAATATCTAATATCCAGCTCTTGAAGCCTTTTCATTTGTCCTAGTGCATACCATGGAATTAGACTTGACAATGCATCACAGTTGGATATGGATATCTTTGTGGGGTATTGGCACAATGACCAACAAGCACCGATTACTTGACCACTCTGCAATAATTATAATTTTGATCTTTATCAACGTAAGGAGTAAACTTATTCATCTAAATTTGATGATTTATAAGTTTCGTTAAACCAAAGCATTAAGGTTACATGGCAATGTTAAATAATCCTAATTAATTAATACCGTACCTGGAACTCATCATGAATCATATTATTGGAGGAAAGTTTATCACTCCCGCACGTCCTACCACCATCATCAACACTCTTTAGACATTGGAGACGTTCAAGATAGAGAGTGTCCAAATGAGGAAAGAATGTGGTGTCTTGATAAGAAGATGCAGATGTAGATGTTGTAATTTCATCATCTCTTCTTGAAATAACTTCTTCCATACCATGACAAGCAAAAATAAACACATTCTTTAAGTTGGATAAATATTTTGCCATAAGAGGAGACAACAAGTACTTTATTTTGGCACACCATTCCAAGTGAATGTGTGTGAGGTTTTGGAATGGAAATTGAAAAGGTGGATCATGACGAATTAAGAATCTATTCCAATTGCACCTCCACACATGACTCATCTTCTCTAAAGAACGTAGGTGTATGCTTTGAAGGTAGGGAAGTAGTAGTGGCGGTTGAAGTGTTGCTAATTCTCTACTACTTGTTGGACTATTGATGCGTGTCAGTGTGTATATATTTTATATATATATTTAAGCCCTTTTTACACTTTTAGCCAAGTTTTAAATTTATAAAACACGATATTCACTAACACTAAACACACATATGGGCAAGTGCACCCATCGTGGACGTAGTATAGTGTTGGTAAGATACCGAGGTCGTCCAAGGACACAAGAGCTTTTAATACCGGTTTATCCTCAACGTCTAATCAAATCAAAAAGTGAGAAAAATGTTTTTTAAACTAAGAAAAATAAAAACTAACTAAATGCTGAAAATAAAAATAAAATAAAAACAGATAGACAAGATGAATCACTTGGATCCGACACGTGTATTAGTATAACCTTTGATTATTTTCGCACTTTTGCACTTGTTTAAGAGATTATCTTAGTTATTGTAGTAGGCCCCTCTTTTGAAGGCGACGTTACCCTCAACCCAGTAGTTTGAGTCAGCAAGGATACAATCCTAAAGGGTCGGATTATTGGAAGATAATGAATTAAGTTATTAATGCAAATTGTGGTAGGCCCCGCTTTTGGCGGTGACGTTACCCTCGGCTAAGTAGTCTGAGTCAGCAGGGATACAGTCCTAAATAGCCGGGTTATAGTATTAATAGTAGTTAACTTATGAGGGGGTCAAAGAGTTTGGATCCCCGCCATCCAATACCTATGGGCATTGAAGGAGATCCTACTAAATTTGACCCAGGTCCCAAGCAGGACCTCTAAACGCTGAACAAGGGCAAGACCTTTACCAAACCGTTCCCTTAACCCCCGACCAGGTAGCCAACATACCTCCATATAGACCGTGGAGATATGAATGGTGAAAATCTTTTATTTTATATAGACAGTAAAATAATGCCAAGACACCACGGACAAACGACAAGGAAAGATCACCTTCAACATAAGTAACTAGTTATTAAAGTCATTAATACAAAACCAAATAAAAAGTGCAAAAGATTAAAAATAAAAAGTATTATACTAAACACTTGTCTTCACCAAGTGATGTAAGAGACTTAGGCAAACATGGCCTTGATTGTCAAGAACTCTTACGATCAATCTTGGATCCCGAGACGACTCACACACTCTACGATGGACAATGGATGATGGTGGTGGATGATGGTGTTATGGTGGTGGTGGGTGGTGGATGAGGTGTGAGAGAGGTGGTGTGCCAAGGGATGAGAGAGAATGAAGCCAAGCTCCTCTATTTATAGGCTGAACAGAAGGCTGGACACGGCCCCGTGTCCGCTAGACACGGCCCCGTGCCCGCCTGACACTCTCTCTCCTCATTAATTGTAATTGCGAATTACAATTAATGCGCCTGCTGTACTTTCACCACGCCCCCGTGCTCGCTGGACACGGCCCCGTGGTGGGCAATGGAAGCTTCTACTGGTTTGTCTTTTCTGCTGCTTCCTGGGCACGCCCCCGTGTTCGCTGGACACGGGGCGTGTTCAGACTCTGTTTCTTCTCCTTTGCCTTGGGAGGTGCCGTTGAGGGTCCGGTCAGTCCACTTTTGTTCCTTTTCTTGTATTTATGGTAGAATTAGCTGTCTTTTTGCTTCTTTTGTGATTTTGAGCTCATTTCATCCTGAAAATACAAAAGGAAGACAAAAACACTCTTTTTCCAACATTAGTACTTAAAAAGGGTTAGTTTTATGCCTTAATTGATGTGATTTATATGTTGCATTTTACACACATCAAATACCCCCACACTTGAACTTTTGCTTGTCCTCAAGCAAAACTCTTTAAATGTGGCTTACACTCCCAAATGGAATAGGTAGAAGAGAAGTTTTTTAGCTTGTCCTAGAGTGTCGGGAATCCAAGGTTTTTATAGGTTTTATTTTTATTTATTTACAATCCTATTCGTTATGATTTATTTTGAACTTTTCATAAGATGAATTACTTATTTGGGCATAGCATGCCTTATTAAAATTCCATTTATATACAAGTTCACATACCTCACGGGAGATCACTCAACACTCGGCCGAAGGTGTATATTTTAGTGAATCACTCGAGAGCGGCACGGAACTCACGTCTTCCATAGGCTTGCCAAGCAATCAATCCTCCTCCTTTTTAACTTTTTACCTTTGTAAATATCAAGAGGACTTTTTGGGTGAAGGCTTGGGTTTAAAGGTGGGTGGTTGGTTAGTGGTTAGTAAAAAGGGCGAAAATCGTAACAAGCGTCGGTTTTCGTGAAGTACCTTGTTTTTAGTGACTTTTTATTTTGAAGTATTTCTCCAAACAAGCTTTTATAGCTTTTGTTTGTTTTTGACTTCATCATCAAATTTATTTATTTATTTATTTTATTTATTTATTTATTTATTTTTTTTAGTCGTCACATAAAAAGGTGAGTTTACGAAAAAGCGAACTTGTTACTAAAATAAAAATAAATAAAAAGGTTCTTTGGTGGGTAAAAAGGGTTTTGGGGTAATGAAATGAAAGGTTTAGGCTCAAAGGGGCTATCTAGGGGGATTTTGGGTAGGTAAAAAAAATGAAAAATAATGGTTTTGAAAGAAAAAATGGTTAGTCCTAATGCCTCCATCATTTACTTACTTGGGTTTAAGTTGGTAAGGACCGGGAATGTATTGTCGTGGCAAGTTCTAGTTTTGTAAGGACCGAGCGGCTATTCACACAAGAAATGAAAAATGAGCATTTAATCTAAATATGTGTATTTTTATGCTCAATAAAGGCTCAAAACTCACTTTTGTGGGAATGGTTTTTTAATGTGACCAAGCATATATAATCGAATTTTTAACTAGACTTGTTATACCGTTTCATAATTTTCTTATGTTGGTTCCTTTTTTATCACGACGCTATCGGTTGTAAACTTGTAAAAATATAACCTTTTTAGAACTTGTTATTCCCAACTTAAACTAAGACAAGTAAAAAAAAATGAAAAAGTTTTTGAAAAAAATTTGGGGTGTTTAGCGGTTCCAATAGAGTTTTGTGTAAGGCTTGTGTTTAGGATTTTGCAAAATTTCAAGGTTTTAGCATCCCCCCCCCACTTAAATTACACATTGTCCTCAATGTGTCCAAAAATAATGTTTTTGGTTGATTAGAATGTATAAAAGTGGGTTAAAAAGCAAAGATTTATGTTACTGGCATCCTGGACACGGCCCCGTGTTCACCGGGCACGGCCCCGTGGTCAAGTGCCAGTAACAAAAATTTCAGAATTGAAACAGAAGCCTGGACACGGGGGCGTGTCCGCTGAACACGGCCCGTGTCCAGTTACCTGAACTGGGTGATTTTCTGCAGGGGCTCAGCACGGGGCCGTGTTGGTTGGGCACGGCCCGTGTTGAGCCTTCTGTGATGGAGATTTTTGTCGGGTTGCTCTGTTCTTCGTGCATGGTTCCATTTTCCTCGTTCCCTTTTTCATCCATTACCACCATGAGTGTGTTTTATTCTGCAAAAACTAAAAGATTAAACTAAACTAAACTAAGGATAGATCCGCGGAATGCCTCCGTGGTGCGCCACGTTTATAAGGGTCCTTGGCTAGACCCGATTCCCGGTTATATATCTTCTGAGTGGAGTGCCTTGCTTCCCAAGTTACACCGTCGGAGAGCGGCATCCAAGCTTGAATCAATAACCTTCATGTAATTGACCGGGTCGTCGTCCTCTATTTTCTTCCCAACTCCGAACTTCACCTCATCGTCCCCATATCTCAAAGTCAGTGTCCCGTCATTCATGTCTACCACTGCTTGTGCTGTGGCAAGGAAGGGTCTTCCTAGGATAAGGGGGACCTCGGTGTCTTCCTCCATGTCGAGTATGACAAAGTCAACTGGATAAACGAATCTGCTTACCCTTACCAAGACATTCTCGATGACACCTTGTGGGAACTTGACTGATCGATCAGCGAGTTGTATGCTTATTTTTGTAGGGCTCGTGGTTCCCAAGCCAAGCCTTTTGAACATCGATGAGGGCATGAGGTTAATGCTAGCCCCTAAGTCGGCCAAGGCATTGCGAACTGGTGATTCCCCTATTGAGCATGGAATCGTGAAACTTCCGGGATCGATTTTCTTTTGGGGTAGTTTATTGAGTATGAGGGCAGAGCATTCTTCGCCTAAATTAACTAATTGCAAATTTTCAATTTTCTTTTTATGTGTAAGGAAGTCCCTCATAAATTTAGAGTATTTGGGCATTTGGGTTAGGACTTCGATAAAAGGAATATTGACATGCAATTGTTTTAACAGACTTTCGAATTTTGCGAACTGCTCATTGGTCTTTTGACGAATTAACCTACCGGGGTACGGAACTCGAGGAGCCTTGGTAGGCTCTGGTGATGGGGGAGAATTCTTTTCCTGCAGATGTGTTGGCGTTGTTTCTTCCGTTGGTGGAGGTACTTCTGCAGGCCCTACGGTGCGGTTTCGTAGTGTGATGAGGTGAACTTGCGCCTTTGGGTTTGTTTCGGTATTGCTAGGTAATGCGCCTTGCGGTCTCTCGGAAAAATTTTGTGCTAGTTGATTTATTTGTTTTTCTATGTTTTGAATGCTAGCTTGTTGATTCCTAAAATTAGATTCTAATTGTAGAAATCTTTCCGAGTTTTTCTTATCAGTGTCAGAGACGAGGCGAGATAGAGTATCTTCGAGCCTTTCTCGTCGTTGTTGAGTGAAATTTTGTGACTCATTTCTTGATTGCTGAAAGTTTGTTCGTTGGGTTTGTTGGTTACTACTATTGCCGGTTTCCCTCCAACCAAGGTTTGGGTGATTTCGCCATCCTTGGTTGTAAGTTCCCGTTGGAGGACCCGACGGCCTAGGTCTATTATCAATGTAGTTTACCATTTCTTGTTGATCGTCCGTTTCTTTCATGCAACTCCAGTTTTCATGTGACCCACCACACCCTTCACAAGCCATAACCGAGACTGTTTTTGTCATTTCTAATTTTTTTATTTTTGAAGAAAGGGCCTCGATTTGGGCTTGTAAAGAGGTGCTTTCGTCGACCTTATGGGCGCCCGGGGCGATAGACTTATTTCCCCGGGGAGTGTGCCATTGAAAATTGGTTTGAGCAATTTCCTCAATCTGATTATATATTTCGTGTGGGCGTCGATTACCTAAAAGTCCCCCGGAGCTAGAATCAAGTGTCTGCCTAGTGTGTGGCAATAATCCATTGTAGAAAGTGGATACTTGTTGCCATATTGCGAGGCCGTGATGGGGACACTTGCGTAATAGCTCCTTGAACCTTTCCCATGTTTCATATAAGGATTCCCCGTCCTCTTGTGAGTATGTATTAATTTCAGCCATTAATTTAGCAGTTTTAGAAGGAGGTAAATACTTATATAGAAACTTTTGGGCTAGTTCATCCCAGGTGTTTACTGATCCAGCTGGGAGGGTGTTGAGCCAAGCTTTCGCTCGGTCTTTTAGTGAGAATGGAAACATACGGAGGCGGATGGCGTCGTTTGATGCTCCATTGATCCGAAAGGTATCACATATTTCTAAGAAATTAGTTATATGTAGATGAGGATCCTCGTCCGCAAGCCCGTGGAAGGTTGCGGAGTTTTGGAGCATTTGTATCAAATGCGGTCGAAGTTCGAAGTTATTGGCTTCGACATTCGGAGCATTGATAGCGGCGCCTAGATTACCTACGGTGGGCCGTAGATAATCCATAAGGGTACGTTGGTCCGCCATTGGGGGTGGATCACCCGAAACCTTCTCTTGGTTTTTGGCTTTTAATCTTTTTCTGAGAAAGCGTTCGGGTTCTTCTAGCGGTTCCTTTATGTCTTTATTGGAACTGGAGCTCATACACTACATGAGGATGGCGTCGGGTTCCAAGTCCTGCAATAAAAACAAAAAAGAATGTTGGTCAGAAGGTTCACCACGGCCCCGTGTTGAGCGAACACGGCCCCGTGGTTGGAATTACAGTGATTGTTTTTCAGATCCCAGTTACTGGAAGTTGGACACGGCCCCGTGTTGCACCGACACGGCCCCGTGGTCAGCCTTCTGTAACTTGAAAAACAAAAAACTGCCAGTAACGTTGCTGAGCACGGCCCGTGTCCGACCAGGCACGACCCCGTGCTGAGCTCTGCAGAAGCTGAAAATCTAAGAAAAATCCTAAAAAATTAAAGAAAAATAAAAAATATGATTAGGCCGTTGATTCCTAACTTTCTTAAAATCCTTGTGTCCCCGGCAACGGCGCCAAAAACTTGATGCGTGTCAGTGTGTATATATTTTATATATATATATATATATTTAAGCCCTTTTTACACTTTTAGCCAAGTTTTAAATTTATAAAACACGATATTCACTAACACTAAACACACATATGGGCAAGTGCACCCATCGTGGACGTAGTATATTGTTGGTAAGATACCGAGGTCGTCCAAGGACACAAGAGCTTTTAATACCGGTTTATCCTCAACGTCTAATCAAATCAAAAAGTGAGAAAAATGTTTTTTAAACTAAGAAAAATAAAAACTAACTAAATGCTGAAAATAAAAATAAAATAAAAACAGATAGACAAGATGAATCACTTGGATCCGACACGTGTATTAGTATAACCTTTGATTATTTTCGCACTTTTGCACTTGTTTAAGAGATTATCTTAGTTATTGTAGTAGGCCCCTCTTTTGAAGGCGACGTTACCCTCAACCCAGTAGTTTGAGTCAGCAAGGATACAATCCTAAAGGGTCGGATTATTGGAAGATAATGAATTAAGTTATTAATGCAAATTGTGGTAGGCCCCGCTTTTGGCGGTGACGTTACCCTCGGCTAAGTAGTCTGAGTCAGCAGGGATACGTCCTAAATAGCCGGGTTATAGTATTAATAGTAGTTAACTTATGAGGGGGTCAAAGAGTTTGGATCCCCGCCATCCAATACCTATGGGCATTGAAGGAGATCCTACTAAATTTGACCCAGGTCCCAAGCAGGACCTCTAAACGCTGAACAAGGGCAAGACCTTTACCAAACCGTTCCCTTAACCCCCGACCAGGTAGCCAACATACCTCCATATAGACCGTGGAGATATGAATGGTGAAAATCTTTTATTTTATATAGACAGTAAAATAATGCCAAGACACCACGGACAAACGACAAGGAAAGATCACCTTCAACATAAGTAACTAGTTATTAAAGTCATTAATACAAAACCAAATAAAAAGTGCAAAAGATTAAAAATAAAAAGTATTATACTAAACACTTGTCTTCACCAAGTGATGTAAGAGACTTAGGCAAACATGGCCTTGATTGTCAAGAACTCTTACGATCAATCTTGGATCCCGAGACGACTCACACACTCTACGATGGACAATGGATGATGGTGGTGGATGATGGTGTTATGGTGGTGGTGGGTGGTGAATGAGGTGTGAGAGAGGTGGTGTGCCAAGGGATGAGAGAGAATGAAGCCAAGCTCCTCTATTTATAGGCTGAACAGAAGGCTGGACACGGCCCCGTGCCCGCCTGACACTCTCTCTCCTCATTAATTGTAATTGCGAATTACAATTAATGCGCCTGCTGTACTTTCACCACGCCCCCGTGCTCGCTGGACACGGCCCCGTGGTGGGCAATGGAAGCTTCTACTGGTTTGTCTTTTCTGCTGCTTCCTGGGCACGCCCCCGTGTTCGCTGGACACGGGGCGTGTTCAGACTCTGTTTCTTCTCCTTTGCCTTGGGAGGTGCCGTTGAGGGTCCGGGCAGTCCACTTTTGTTCCTTTTCTTGTATTTATGGTAGAATTAGCTGTCTTTTTGCTTCTTTTGTGATTTTGAGCTCATTTCATCCTGAAAATACAAAAGGAAGACAAAAACACTCTTTTTCCAACATTAGTACTTAAAAAGGGTTAGTTTTATGCCTTAATTGATGTGATTTATATGTTGCATTTTACACACATCAACTATCCATATCAAACACCACCTCCCCCACTCTTTCATCAGAATCTAACTTAAGATGTTGAAGGTGAGGACAGGTGTGGAGAAGAGAAGATGGGTATGTGACATCTGGAATGTAATCATCCACTTCTGACATGACATTAATCTGCATGTAACATTAAAAGATGAGAAGCACTTTTGGCTTTTAGCTAACCTACAACACATAAAGTTTGGTACAAGTTATTAATGCATACACAATCACCACACCACCACTCAGTCACCACCATCACCAGCCCACCAACACCGTCACCACCAGACCACCACTCAGTCACCACCCCACTAACACCACACCATCACCACCGATCGAAGCCCAAATGCAACGCCACCACCGTAATCCCATTTTCACCACCACCTCTGCTTCCGGCCACCAGGCGCCATCATTAACCACCGCTAACGGACTTCATCACCACCTCTACTTCTGGCCACCACCAGGCCACCACCATCACGACACCCTCACCGAAATTCCAACCATCACATGCCAAAATCAATATCATAATTCACAAAATATCTAAGTTTAATATCTGTGTTGACGGCGGAGGACGGTGTTGAGGGTGTTGGCAACGGTGGCCAATGCTGCGGTGACTGGGTTTACATTGGAATGATGAGGTGCGATGGTGGACAAGGGTCAACAAAGGTCTCTGGCTGCGGTAGTACACCATGGTTCCATAGTGATGTCGTGAGGATCCAATCAGATTTAGAGAGAGAGAGAGATGAGAGGTTTGGAGAGAGAGTGTGTGTGTAAAGAGGTTTAGGGAGAGAGAGAGAATGGGGTGGGGGTGGGTGGGGTAGGATTTATAATTAGTTTTTTACATGTTACAATTCATTCATTATAGAAAAAGACAAAAAAGAAAACAAAAGAAGTTATGTATATAAAACCTCATTCAAACGAAATACAATTTACTTACCACGTGTATGAAAATCAATCTAAACAGTGCAATTACTTGCGTTGCTACGTGGCATGAGCTCAAAGGTGATGTTAGGGATGAGTTTGGTACCGAAAACCCCCAAAAGTGGGTACCGGTACCGAATATACATGGTACGGCAACGGTACGATACCAGTATTTCAGAGTAAAAACCGGTACCGAAAATGTTAAAAGTCGGTACCGAAAATGTATTCGGTTTGGTAAATTTGATACCAACATCCGGTATTATTTGTTTATCCCTATGTGTGTTATTGCTCATTTAGTTGTGTTATTAATATATAGGTATATATAGGTAAATTATTGATTGTGATTTGGTATTGGTAAAGAAAGTAGAAAAGGAAACAAATAGAAACCGAAAGCATTTGTGATATTTTAATGTGTGAAAATTAAGATGTGGCATTAATACTTTATTCAATCAAATTTGACAGCTGGATGACATGAAATACCTTTTTGAACTATGTAAGCGCACTGAGATCAAAATTGGCTGTGACAGGTGTGAATATACTTTCAAAGCTCTTGCAATATGTTACAGAAATGCTTTGTACAGCTTGAAAGCCATTGATGAGGATATTAGACTTATTTACACCTCTCATCCTCCACAACTCTTTTAGATTTTCTGTATATTCAACTTGAATGCTTCTTAATCTGCTAATGTATCCCTCCATTTCACTAACATTTTCAAAGTCGATGTTGAATATTACTTCAATGGGACTACACCATTTAACTTCAAGCACTTCTAAATTATTCAGCGTTGGCAATGGGTTGTTTGGAAAAAAGATTGATAAGGCCTAAACACCATTCCACAATGATCATTCTCAACCCAGAAACGTTATTTTTCTCATCAGTTGAAATCTCACACGGCCATATCTGCTTCAAGTTCTCCATATCATAAATACGTAGTTTCTCCAACTTTGGTATCACAACCTACACAATAATTAAGCCTTGTAAGATTTGTAAACTGCATATGGCCATTATAATTTATTTTTAGCTTTAGATATAAAGGTCAAAATAATGCATGTACCTTTTTGTTCAATAAGGATTGTATCGCACATGGATTACCCTTGTCAGGAAAAATACTCGTGAAGTTGGGAAGGAAACAAAGATTCAACCCTACCAATTCTGGTAACTCAATCACAGTTCGACACAAGCTTACCATGCTTGGTAGAACATCTAGAGATAAATAATTCAACTTTGGGAATCTAATCACCCCAACTGTATAATCCTCATCAACGAGTGTTCTCATAACAGGGGCACTTGGAGATTTCGAGCCGCTCCAGTTTCTTCAAACCACTTGCCATGCCAACTGTGAAGAGGTATGTCAACCTTTTACAATTATGAACATAAAGGACCTTTAAATTGGAAAATGAGTGCTGCATCGACACATTTTCAACATGATTCATATCATTCACCCCAACTGTATAATCTGAAATCACTAATCATATACATCCTCAAGTACAAGGGTTGATTATGTATTAGTTTAAAGTAGTTAGATGGCGGTTACAAAGTATGGGGACTGAAGATGTAAAACTGAAAGATTATAACCGCTTCACTAAAGGAAAAGACATGTCTGTTCGCGATCGGCAGCCACAAGAAGGAAAGGGACGTGACTTTTGGTTTATGGACACACCTCTTCAAGATTCATTCTCATCCACATATTCTAGAGACGCACCCGTTCGTGAAGAGACGCGTCTATTGGATCGCACCCTTTAGAAACTATAAATAGGGATAGATTTCTCATTTGTAAATCACTCTCAACATTTCATGTATTCAGATATTCAGTTTATATTCAAGTTATTCAATTGTCTAGAGATCAAGATCCATTTTGGGGCCAACAATTGGTATCAGAGCGTCAGGCTCTAGGCATTGGGAATCGCAAGGCAACGAATCGGCGGGAAGTCATTCGCGATCAGGTTTCATCATTCTAAATTTTCAATTCGCAAGATATAGTTTTTTCGGTTCAAGGTTGTCGAACCAGGGTTCTGTTCGAAATCTAGGGTTTTGATTTCGGGGTTATAGTGCGAATTAGATTGTCAGGAATTCAATTAATACGCGTTGTGGTTATTCGCGGGTTAAAGATTTGAGAGTTTGTTGAATTCAAGGGAATTGAATTTTACGAGTGCAATGGTTCGTATTGGTGGTCAGGAAATTTTAGAATTCTAAGTTAGAGTGCCAGGAAGAATCAAAATTTAATCCGGTGGTTATACGCGATCAGTTTTATTCGTGGGTGAAGGTTTGAAGGCCAAATTCATAGTATAAAAAAATTGAGCGATTCAATTGGGAAAAAGAAAATTGAGTGAGTCGATCGTGAAGAAGAAGCGAGTAAAGATGGAATCATTCGAGTGATTCGAAGTGTGTTCGAAGAATCTAGAATTACCAAGTGAAGGCTCGAAGGTTTATTCAATCAGAAACAAAGTGCTATGCGGAATAGACAATTGTAGATGCAGTGAATGCAAAGAAACACGGTGATGCAGCGAATGCAGAAAATGGAAAGAAAGTAATACAGTGAATGCCCAACCAAGAAAACCAAAGAAAGTGAGACACTATTGGTCGAAATAGAAGAAGATGATGATGAACCGGCACTTCTGATGTGCCTAGACGCTGAAGAGAAATAGAAACGTGAAACTTGGTCGTGTGATACGATCAAGGGGAAGAACCGTGTGATGCGGAGATAACCTGTGAAAGGTATGATAAAACAGTCCAGTGAATGGATCAGATCAAAGCGAAGAATCCGTGAGGGAAGCAATCAATAATGAAGAACCCGTTGTGAGAAACAACTATGAAGACGAGACTAAATCTGTGATAGACCAAGAAGAAGGCACACGTATGAAGGAAACAAGTAATCCTATGACTGGGTCAGAAGAAGGATTGTTGTGTGATACAACCGCAAGAAAATCTAAGTGAGTTAGATTATCCAAAATCTATGCGAGATGGATGCAAGTCATGTGATATGATAGTGGGCAAGTTAATCAAGACCGGGTGAAGTTCGTGTTGAGACAACTACACAAGAAAAGGTTCGTGTGATACAAATCAAGTGCGATCAAGTTCGTGTGAAGCGAGTTCAAGTGAAACAAGGTTCGTGAGGAGCAAGATTGGTGAATAAGAAGATCCATGTGAAACGTCAGATACTTGGAGTTTAAGAGCTACACAACTCAAGGATGTTCATGATTAGGGGGGTGAATGAAATCACTAATCATATACATCCTCAAGTACAAGGGTTGATTATGTATTAGTTTAAAGTAGTTAGATGGCGGTTACAAAGTATGGGGACTGAAGATGTAAAACTGAAAGATTATAACCGCTTCACTAAAGTAAAAGACATGTCTCCTTAGAGACATGTCTGTTCGCGATCGGCAGCCACAAGAAGGAAAGGGACATGACTTTTGGTTTATGGACACACCTCTTCAAGATTCATTCTCATCCACATATTCTAGAGACGCACCCGTTCGTGAAGAGACGCGTCTATTGGATCGCACCCTTTAGAAACTATAAATAGGGATAGATTTCTCATTTGTAAATCACTCTCAACATTTCATGTATTCAGATATTCAGTTTATATTCAAGTTATTCAATTGTCTAGAGATCAAGATCCATTTTGGGGCCAACATAATCCTCATCAATGAGTGTTCTCATAACAGGGCACTTGGAGATTTCGAGCCGCTCCAGTTTCCTCAAACCACTTGCCATGGCAACTGTGAAGAGGTATGTCAACCTTTTACAATTATGAACATAAAGGACCTTTAAATTAGAAAATGAGTGATGCATCCACACATTTTCAACATGATTCATATCATTCACTTTTAAATGAAGCTCCTCTGTTTTCTCAAATAGATCACTGATTTTGCATTCTACCAGTTCATTGCACTCACCAACTAATTTAATCGTATTTCTGAATGAATGTATCTCATCGTCCTTCAATTCATCCAATCGACAACCGATAGATATTCTGAACCTTTCAAGATTTTCAAAAGACAAGTGTTTCGGTTGGGTTTTGCTCTTAAACAACTCCAACTCTAATGCAAATAGCTTCTGCGAAAGTATCTCCAATTCGTCACAGTTGGCATATGTGAACCTAATAGGACTGTAATAATAAGCTCTCATATAAAGTTCTTCAAGGCTGCCCAAGTTTTGAAAGACACCATCGTCAATGCGTAGGTCAACACATCCAGTCAAATCTAGTAACTTCAGTTTTTTCAACATTCCTATCTTCCATGGCAACCTTCTTATTCCACAATCAACAAGGCTCAATGCTTCCAAGTTGCTAAGACTTCCAAGGAAAGATATATCTTCAATCAACGAGCATGAACGAAGGCATAGTGGTCGAAGTTTGGTCGAGTGTTCGAACACCACCGAAGGCAATGGAATACCTATATTGTCATAACAGACAACCTCAAGTTTTTCTGTATTTTCATAAATATGTTGCGGAAACTTGAGTAGGTCATTCCCATCCATTACAATCAAGAGTGAGAGATTTGGGTAATTAAAGTCTACAGGAAATTTAGAAATACCTGTGCACTTTAATAAAACTCTATCATAAGACTCTTTTGCATTTTTTATAAGTGGTTGCCCTGACATATTATCATGGCAGACTATTGAAGCTTGTTTGACTTTTGAAAAATTACTTAAAGCAAAAACACGCACGAGATCATGCATCTTTACACATCCCATGCAGTCACTTTCTGTCAACAAATTTGCTTGTATTAGGTTGTTAACACATACGATTGTTCGTCTTCTTGCTTCTCTTAAAGTATGCACTTTAGTAAACAAGTTCAATCCCCATCCATATCTCATCAAGTCCTCGATAGGAATATCAAAGTCTTCAGGATATAAGCCACAAAGAAGAAAAATTGATTTGTCATCCTCCTTTTTAAGATTGTTGTAGCTCATTTCAAAAACTTTATGGACGATGTCATTAAGGTCTTGAAGGTCTTCATGTTGTAGATTTGAAAGTGTTTCTTGCCATGCCTCCTTTATGTTACCGATAAGACTTTTGGCAATGGTTTTTAAGGCAATGGGCAAACCCCCACATTTATTCACAATATCTGCTCCTATCTTTTGGAGCTCAGGTTCATCACCATCTAACATAGATGGTCCCACAATTCCAAAAAATAAAGTTTTTGCTTCTGCTTCATCTAAGACACGTATTTTAAAAACCGAGTCAGTTTTAACACCCATCCGAGCGCAAACATTTTCAAATCGTGATGTGAACAACAACTTAAACCCATTTGGCAATGGACTTAGTCCAACATCTTTAAGATCAACCTCGCTCCAAATATCGTCCATTATTACCAAAGTTTTCTTTCCTTGTTTTGACATCTCTTCAAATTTTTTTTGAAGACGATCAGCCCTTGCATCTATAGCTTCTTCTTTTAAATCCTCAGAATCAATGTACTTTGCAATAGCTCGTTGAAGAGCAATTACGTCGGTGTTTTCCCCAAGAACCACCTTCACAACCCAATGAAAAGAATTTGAAGCTCCCACTTCCTTCTTTAGTTGTTCCATCATTGTGGTCTTGCCGACACCACCCATCCCACACAGAGCAATCATCTTGTGGGACTCGTCATTTGATTGAAGGGATTCCAAAGCAGCCTTGTATATCGAATCTCTGGACTTGAAGTTGTTTTGGGTACCCATAAGAACGGGTGCAGAGGTGGATGGCCCAGTAGAAGTAGAACCAACCTCAGCAAGAGGTCTTTGCGCATGAGTAACGACGATTTTGGATTCTCGGTCTTCAAGATCTTTTATCTCCTCGGGAATACCATAAGATTGTTTTCCCAACTTGTATCTCTTGGCCACATTGAAGAAGCTGGGTGCTTCATCCATAAAATTACTTCTTTCATTTAAATCTTTGACATCTTCTAACCATTTCCTCTTTCTATGAGATTCTGATCCATTTTCTTGAATATCTTTTTCTATGTGATTCAATTGGTCCAGTTTCTTCTTCATATCTTCAACATACTCCGTGGAGAATACCAAGAAACCCAAGCGTTTCTTCAATTCTTCAGCAAAATACTCCATTACTGAAACTGTAGTTTTAACAAAAGGACTTACATACTCCATTCCTGAAACTGTAGTTTTAACAAACAATAACAAATAAGTAAAGGAACTGTAATTACCAAAGCAATTAGTTATCTTTCTATTCATTACACCAATTAACAAAAGTATTCTTTTTTCACTATAAAACATGTTTTTTTTTTTCCTTAAATAGATGGTTACTGTCTAAAGTGTTGCCTCACAATCACAGGACTCAAATAACAGTAACTAGACAAATTATTTGGATACACATAGAATATAAGCATTAAAAAGGAAAGAAAATACTGAAAATTAATAAACTAATTAATTTCCTAACTCTTAATTGTTAGCCTCATAATTGTTAACCAAGTTAGTTTGAAAGTTGATGGGTCTCTTATGTAAATAGTAAATAGTTTAGTTTATGCTTTATATGTAATTATGGTTAGTATAAGGGTTAAATATGCAAACCATGTAACATTAGGGCTGCAACGTTTTATAGAAAACACGTCGCTTCATCCCTTACATGTATGTGTATAATATATAGGCAAAAGATCAAATACAAATAATCTTAACATATTAAACATACAAATTGAAGGAAAACCCAAAAAGACAAGGTGGCATTTTTGTAATTACCACCAACTATCAAAGTTACAACCAAAAATACCTAAAAAAACACAATTTTTTTTTTAACATTTTTTATTAAAAAATCGCTACATTTCGTTTGCTGCTACTAAAAGTAGCGATTTTTTAATAAAAAATGTTAAAAAAATAAAATAAAATAATTTGTGTGTTTTTTTTTATTTTTTTAGATTTTTTTAGGTTTTTTGGGGGGTTTAGTTTTTAGCATTTTAGCTTGGGTGGGGGGGGGGGGGTTAGGTTTTTTTTAGGTTTTTGGGGGTGGGGGGTGGGGGGTTAGGTTTTTTTAGGTTTTTGGGGGTGGGGGGGGGGGTTAGGTTTTTTTTTAGGTTTTTGGGGGGTGTGGGGGGGGGGGGGTTTAGGTTTTTTTAGGTTTTTGGGGGGGTGGGGGTAGGTTTTTTTTAGGTTTTTGGGGGGTGGGGGGGGGGGGGGTGGGGGGTTTAGGTTTTTTTGGGGGTGGGGGGAGTGGTTAGGTTTTTTTAGGTATATTTGTAGAGTAACTTTGATAGTTATTGATAATTACAAAAATGCCACCTTGTCTTTTTGAGTTTTCCTTCAATTTGTATGTTTAGTATGTTAAGATTATTTGTACAAGAACTTTACCCATAATATATATGTATCGAACAAGCCAATAATCATAAGATTGATTCCTTGCAATTTTATTCAAGAAAATTACAGTTTGATTCTAAATCTCTTGTTCATAACCTGTGATCTTGGGCAACATTAATCACCTTGCTAATGTCGAAAGTTACCAAATTAAGCAACTCTTTTAGCTGTTTAAAAACATTTTTTCTGAGTTTTTAATAATCCACTTAAGGTTTTCATGGCTGACTTTAGTTATTTCAAAACACACACACTTGTTTCTTTCTGCTTCTTTTGTTCAAAACAAAGATCCATGAGGCTCCCACACATTCAACCTATATTCTACTTGAAAATAATACAAAATCCATTGTCTGTCATAAAATATACAAACAAAAAGCAGCATGAATATAAAAGAGAGTACCTGTTTGTTTTGTTCTTGCTTGGTAGAGAAATTGATTGGCAGGATAAGGTTATGAGGATAAGAGAGCTTCTAGCCTCAAGTTATATTATTTGCAAGGGAGTTGACTCAAAACCAAAAGTCTCACAGATGGCCCCTGTGATTTAGATCAAATTCTGGTTTTGGTCCCTAAAGTTCTTTATTTTTGGAGTTGGTCCACATGGTTATCAAACAGGCGTTTCTGGCGATTCTCTTGGTGCAGAGTATGAACGCCGTTGAAAGCTCTGACTTCACCATAAAAAAGTGCTATGAATGCTACAGTTAAACAAGCAGTTGTAAGTTCCCAAAATCTTTAAACCTGTTTGTATTTTGTAAATATCACAATTTAAGTTAATTAGCTTAGAAAAGTATGTCCATGGATACTATTTCCTGCTACTAAAATTGTGATGCCCACCAGGTGTTTGTGTAAATGTCTCAATGAACATAACATAAGATGTAGTTAAATTTTCTTAGGTTTTGTAACTAAAGCGTGCAAGTCACATATCCTCTCACAATTTCATTGGCTATTATGAAACTGAGATGACTCTGAATGTAGAAAACCTGCATTATATTCAAAGGCTTATTGAATTTGCAGACATAGTTGGGTTGAGTCTGAAATATCCATTTAACTTTAAATCTGATTTAAACCTATAAATGCTCCTCAAATGTCTTACCCGTTTCAGTAGAAAAAACCATCTGCTTGTGATTTGGGCAGTGAAGCTTCACTGGAGTTTTAGAGTCGAAATCACTCAAGCACATAAGCTCGACATATCAGTTTATATATCTTTCATTATCTTCTCTAGATTATACGTTATCTTGGTAATTAATTATAAACGAGTCGAGTTGAGTTATGATTTATCAGCAATGTGTCAAATGGGTCAAGCTATAAGCTTTGACTAAACTGGAATCTGGTCAAATGGGTCAAAAAAGGTTGGCCCAGCTTCTTCATTATTTTATCGCTGAACACAAAATAATAAAGTGAACGGGAGATGTACGTTTAACCATTTATCACATTCTTTTAACTGATAACAAATCACACTGTTTTAACAATGTTCTTCATTCTTTGAAACCCTTAGTAAGAGCCTTATGGGGATGGATACATTATTTTTAGATTCGAAAACACATTTTGTTTGTGAACTTTTTAGTCGATTACAGTATATTAGTTTTATTACTGCAAAGAACATTTTCTTTAGAAAAGATGTATGGTGTTTAGGTCAATATGATTATGTGTTTTACCTTGTTAACTAATTGATTTGAAGGTGATGTTGCCGATTGAAGTGAACTTGTATGTGCATTCTGTTTAAACCATTATATTGTCTTTATTTTTTTTTTTATTTGGGTAGTGTTTGCCTAAAATTAAGGGAGCTTAAGACCTTGGATGTCACACTCGCTGGTTCAAGCTCCAGTTGGTCCCTATACCTACCCATAAGGAACCACTGTTCTAGAACTGCCTATCAGCTTGTTTATATCTGCAGTGAGTCATATAGGTTAAGTTACAGGATTGTACTAAAATGGAAATTTCTATTTTATTTTCAAGGAATTACATACATTTTGACATTTTTGTCTGGTTAGAATTTCTGAGAATCACCTGGTGAGGTATGGCAGACATCCGCCTGTACGTTTATATTTCTTGTATGATAGTTTCTGAAGTTCTAATCCCTCACATCCTAAAGTACGAGGGTTGTTTAATAATTAGTTATTAGATAGTTTAGTTATGTAATTATTAATATATTGTTCGCCGCTCATAAACTGCTCATTTTGACAAAAATAACGGATTTTGAGATGATCTTGGCCATTCAATTTTGGCAGTTATTTCTGAGATTAAATATCAGCCGGAATAACTCCAAAAATTTGGCAGTTACTTTTTTGTCCGAGCAGTTTAGAGATTCCCCTGTTTTCGGCCTTTTTCTCGGTAACCTCTTCCACGTCCGGGAAATAACTGATTATACGCCCCTCTTACCACCTATATAAGATGCAGACACAGTTGTGAAATTGCCATTTTTTTCTTCCGCCTCCATCATCGTTCAATTGGGGTTTTAATATTCTTCTCCACCCTCGTCATCAGGGATTCTTCTTGATTGCCATTGCACAAGGTAATTCCATCTTCAATTGTGTTTTTAGATTCTTGCTGCATCAACCGATGTTTCTAGGTTATCAATTTGTTTTATCACTTTCATGGATGTTCTGGATTCTCTCTCTGTGTGTTTTGATGAAGATGATAACTCAGATTTGAACGACGATGAAGGGGATGCAAGCCGACAAGGTCTTAGTTCCATGTATGTCTTTGCTCAAGGATTTATATACAACAACACTCCTTTCGTCTTCATTATATAAATCCACCCTTCCTCTTCTCTCCCTGTAGTTAGGCCACTCACTCTTCCGGTACGTTTCAATTTTTTGTTGAATCAAAGGGTTTTTTTCATTGATTGATATGTTTCGTTGGTGTTTTTATTGAATTTGTATCTGTAATATGAATTAGGGTTGAGAGAATCTGGGATGAATATGTTCTTGTTATTCGAATTGGTAATCCTAAATGTATGATGACATAATACATATATGCACTTCCGGTTATTGTCATAACCGTCCCTAAACTATACTTAGTATAACATTAATAATAATAATATTAATAATGATACGGTATCTAGCTTATATTTATCATCTAATATTCCCTCCTGTAAGCTTGATCGAGATGACATGCAGAGCTTCCTTAAGTCGTTTGAAATCTCTTAACTGCAGTGCTTTTGTGAGTATATCTGCTGCTTGTTCTTTGGTTGTGCAGAACCTAACTTCCACTTCATCGTTCTTGATTAACTCTCGAATAAAATGGTATTTAATTCTAATATGTTTGCTCTTTCCGTGATAGACTGGGTCCTTGGCTAAGCTTATGGTTGATTTGTTGTCGCATAGAATCGTTGGAGAACCATCTGTATTAATTTGTAGTTCATTAAGAATTCCTTTCAACCAAAGTGCTTGACATCTGGCTTGTGATAGTGCTATGTATTCCGCTTCTGTTGAAGAGAGTGCTACAATCTTTTGTTTCTTGGACTGCCATGCTACTGCTCCTGACCCGAGATGAAAGACATACCCGGATGTACTTTTGTTGTCATCAACACTTCCTGCATAATCACTATCGCTGAATCCGAGTAGTTTTCCCTTACTTCCTTTTGAGTATATTATCCTTATCCCATGATTTATTGTTCCTTTGATATATCTTAGCATTCTCTTCCCTGCTTCCCAATGACTTTTCCGTGGCCTTTCCATGAATTGACTGAGCTTATTAACAACAAATAGAATATTCGGCCGGGTATTAGTTAAATACATTAGGCACCCAACTAGGCTCCTGTAAACGTTTTGATCTACTTCATTCTCGGGATCCTCTTTGGATAACTTGAGTCCGTATTCCATTGGGGTTGAAAGAGCATGGCAATTTTCCATCTTGAACTTTTCAAGCAGGCTTTTTGCATACTTCTGTTGTGATAGCATAATGTTTCCATTGTCATAGTTAACCTCCATACCTAAGAAATAGTGAAGATTTCCCAAGTCTGTCATTTCGAACTCACATTTCATATATTCCTTTAGCTCCTCTATCATGTTCAGTGAGTCACTTGCCAAGATGAGATCATCCACATATAGACAGATTATTATTCTTAACTTATTTGAAATCTTAGTGAACAAGGTATGTTCATATACACATTTTTGGTAACCATGAGTTCTGAAATATTCATCTATTCGGCTATACCATGTCCTTAGGGCTTGCTTCAACCCGTAGAGAGCCTTCTTTAAATGACATACCTTTCTTTCTTCTCCTCTCTTAACATAACCTTCCGGTTGATCGATGATACTTGTTCCTTTAACTTTCCGTTTAAAAATGTTGTTTTTACATCCATTTGATGTAAATGCCATCCATGTTGAGCAGCCAAAGCTAAAACCGGTCTTATAGTGTCGAATCGTATTACAGGAGCAAATACATCTTGATAGTCAATCCCATATTTTTGACTATATCCTTTTGCGACTAATCGGGCTTTGTGCTTATCAACATTCCCATATTCGTCGTACTTCGTCTTATATATCGATTTCACACCAATAGGTTTTTGACCTTTTGGTGGATCCACTAGGTCCCATGTTTCATTCTTGAGTATGGACTGTATTTCCCTATCCATGGCTTCTCTCCACTTGATATCTTTGGAAGCTTCATTATACGTTATTGGATCTGCATTAGCGTAGAGCACAAAATCTGCTACATCATTCTGCACATTTGGCACTGTTTGTTCTCTTTCATATAAGTCTTGAACCTGTGCTTCGGTGAGTGGTTGAGAGTTTTGATAAATTTCTGTAATTCTTTGTATTCTCAGTTCTTCATTTTCTGAAGATGATGATGATTCTGTTTCCTCATGTTGATCTGCTACTGCCTGCTGACTATTTGAACTTTCTGCTTCCTCATCACTTGAGTGATGTTCATCTTGATTGTTGACTGGATGTTCTTCGTCTGCACTTGTTATAGTGACATCAGGTTGTAACACTTCTTCTCCTGAATTGCCTAGTTCAACATGTGATGTTTCTTTATGATCAGTTCCCTCATTCCACTCTTGTTCTTCATCAAACACCACATCTCTGCTGATAATAGTCTTGCCAGTTATCGGATTATAAAGCTTGTATGCTTTACTATTTTCACTATAACCAATGAAAATCGTTTTTTCTACTTTGTCATCTAATTTTCCACGATGTTGTTTTGGGACATGTGCATATGCTACACATCCGAACACCTTCAAGTGTTTGACACTTGGTTTTCTTCCACTCCAGGCTTCTTGCGGAGTAGTATTTGGGATGCTTTTGGTTGTGGCTCTGTTGATCAGGTACGTTGCACAGGCTACGGCTTCGGCCCAATAAGAGTGTGACATATTCTTCATCTTTAACATGCTCCTACTTAACTCCATGAGTGTTCTATTTTTCCTTTCGGCTACCCCGTTTTGTTGTGGGGTGTAACTCGTGGTGAGTTGATGTATTCCATTTACTTTAAGATAATTCTGAAACTCGTGGCCACAGTATTCTCCTCCTCTGTCGGTTCTGATGGTTTTAATCTTATGACCAGCTTGATTTTCTGCAGATGCTTTGAAGACTTTAAAGAAACTCAGTGCTTCCGATTTCAACTTCAGAAAGTAAACCCATGTCTTTCTTGAGAAGTCATCTATGAAGGTAATAAAATATTTGCATCCTCCAATAGACAAGGTTCTCATCGGTCCACATATATCCGAATGAATTAGTTGCAGCGGCTTCTTGGCATGCCATACTCTTATTGGGCCGAAGCCGTAGCCTGTGCAACGTACCTGATCAACAGAGCCACAACCAAAAGCATGCTCCTACTTAACTCCATGAGTGTTCTATTTTTCCTTTCGGCTACCCCGTTTTGTTGTGGGGTGTAACTCGTGGTGAGTTGATGTATTCCATTTACTTTAAGATAATTCTGAAACTCGTGGCCACAGTATTCTCCTTCTCTGTGGTTCGGATGGTTTTAATCTTATGACCAACTTGATTTTCTGCTGATGCTTTGAAGACTTTAAAGAAACTCAGTGCTTCCGATTTCAACTTCAGAAAGTAAACCCATGTCTTTCTTGAGAAGTCATCTATGAAGGTAATAAAATATTTGCATCCTCCAATAGACAAGGTTCTCATCGGTCCACATATATCCGAATGAATTAGTTGCAGCGGCTTCTTGGCATGCCATGTTGTTTGTTTAGGGAATGATTTTCTTGCATGTTTTCCAAACAAACAACCTTCACATATGCTATTAGTTGTTTTAGGAATTTTTGGCAGCCCTTTCACTATTTCATGAATTCCCATATCGTATAACATATCAAAATTTAAATGCCCATATCTTCTTTGCCATAGAACACTAATATCAGCTGTCATTACGTTACATACCCGAGGAGTTACATCATGACTGAGGTTAAGTGGAAACATCTTGTTTCCTGTCATCTTAACCAAACCGATACATGTTCCGAAAGTGTCTTTGATCATGCATTCTTTTGGTTTGCAAAGTTGACTTCATATCCTTTCTTGACTAGTTGTCCCACGCTTAGTAGATTATGTTTCAAGCCTTCCACATAAAATACGTTAGGAACTTTCTTTTCCACTCCCTTCACTTTGATTGATACATCACAACATCCTCGCACTTCTAATTTCTTATTATCTCCGGTCCTCACTTCTCTTCGTTCTGATTCATTTAATGTGATGAATAGATTCTTGTTACCGGTCATGTGATTACTACACCCGCTGTCCAAGTACCAACAGTCATCCTTTGATACTTCTTCTATATTGAATATCATAAACATTGTATCTTCACTTTTCCCTTCAGTTTCTTCTTCATGTAAGAATGCACTCCCATTCTTGTCATTCTCTTCCTTTTGTTGACAGAAACGTGCAGTATGTCCTAATTTATGGCAGCTGTAACATCTAATCTGTCCATATGATCTTCCTTTTCCTCTACCTCGTCCTCTACCGGCATATTCATATCGGTTTTGTCTTGATCTATCTGCACTGTTACTTTGCATTTGAAACGCTTGTTCCATTGGGTTGTCATCATACTGTTTTAATCTCAATTCGTGAGATTGTAGGATTCCAAGTAATTCTTCAGTGGAGATCGTAGTCAGATCCTTTGATTCTTCTATCGCTATCACTACGGCTTCATATTTTCGAGTTAAACTCCTAAGAATCTTCTCTATTACTCTTTGTTCTGTAATATTTTCTTCATTCATACGAAACAGCTGATTCACTATAATCATGATTCTGTTCATGTAATCTTCTATTGTTTTGGTTTCTCTGATTCTTAAGGCATCAAACTCACATCTTAGGGTTTGAAGTTTTACCGTTTTCACTCTGTGTTCTCCTTTGTACGCTTTGTGTAAGACATCCCATGCTCCTTTCGAAGTCTTGCATGTTGCAATTCTTTCGAATATGATTTCACTAACCGCCTGAAAAATTATGTGAAAGGCCTTCCTGTCCTTTTTTACTTTTTCTTTATAAATATTTCGATCATTTTCTGATGCTTGGTTTGGAAGATCATTGTAACCTTCTTCAACAATCATCCACAGATCTTGTGATTCTAGTAACACCTTCATTTGAATGTGCCAATGATTATAGTTTTGTCCCTATAATTTTGGAATTTGTGTTTGAAGGCCTCCGTTCACCGTGGTCATGTTAGACTTGATTTCTTTATCGGATTGTGATCTTTAATCTTTGTCGAGTGAGATCTGTGATAAGGGAATTGGATCTTTGTGGCTCTGATACCACTTTATTGAATCTGTATCTGTAATATGAATTAGGGTTGAGAGAATTTGGGATGAATATGTTCTTGTTATTCGAATTGGTAATCCTGAATGTATGATGACATAATACATATATACACTTCCAGTTATTGTCATAACCATCCCTAAACTATACTTAGTATAACATTAATAATAATAATAATGATACGGTATCTAGCTTATATTTATCATCTAATAGTTTTCATCATAGTTATTTGATATGCTCTAAATCATATTGTTGATTACTGCTAATTTGAATTTAAAAATTCATTTTGTGTCTATTGTGATTTGTTTACAAAATGAATTAACACATCATGTATGTAACAGGAGGTGAAATTGTCCGTTGCAGTTTGTGTCATGAAGTTACAGATGTAGTTTTTACTATTTCAGAACGTTGTTGTTTCGGAAATTGAATCTCAGCCTTCTTCAATGGTTAGTCTCTTTATTGTCTACCTCTGTGTGTTTCTCAAAGTTTATGGATCGGATCTCATTGTCTATTGATTGATTCTAATGTATTTCTGTTTGTGTGATCTGTAATTTCATGAAGGCTCCAAAGAAAGGTGTTCAGGTAGTCACAACTAAGCAGAAAACGATATGATTATTTACCTAGTAGTTATGGCCAGAATTTGGCGGTTTATTTTTGCCTGGAGCAATTTGCCCGTTACGGTTAGTTACCAGTGGTTTCAACCTTGTCTCCTCCTTTTTCTCTTTCATTTGTGGTACTGCTACCCTTAAGAAAGTTACAATCGTTTGCAGAACATTTGTTGTTACAGTACGTTCTAAGCACAAATAACAAAATTCTTTAGCTTATTCATGGCTCTTCAAACTTTTCTTCTTCCTTCTGCAATCTCTATTCACAAAGAGGTACAAATGCCCAAATTTTATTCAGTTTGACCCTAAATTCAATCAGTTTTGGTTCTGTTTTGTTGCTTCATTTGAATTTGTAATGTGAAACAGGTGAATGGAGCTTACGTTTCAAAACTATGTTAAATCTGATTTCAATACTCTTTTGATAGGAATAAAGGTACTGTTTTATGTCTAATTCAAGCTGAATTTTGAACGAACTCATGGCTTCAATTTTTAATCCGTTGAGTTGGTAGTTTGGAACCTTAAATTTTTGGAAGTTGAAGATCCACGAAGTTTTAATTGGCTAATTACATGTGAATTTACACCAAATAAATTTGTAATTAGTTGAAGTGGAACCTTAAATACCTATTACTTTCAATCTAAACAATTATGCATGTGAACAACTTTATTATTCCATGCTAGATTCTGCTGCAGTTGCTAAAAAGTTGCTTGATTTCTGTGCATAGGAGTTTGATCGTGTTTGATACACCTTCGAGGATCTTCGATATGAAGAAAGTGATCTTGCATATTTTCATGGAAGGTAATTTGATCCATTTTGCTTCATATTGGTTCAGATGCAAGCTCATTTTATACTTTGCATGTCTTCAGATTGAATAGTTATTAAAGTCGAGCGTCAGCTTGCACCTAGGCGAGAACTCCAGGCGAAGTGCATTAAATGCACATATGGTCCAAGGCATTTAAAGCGATTCCCACGTGCACTTAATTAGATGGGTCTAGATGCCGATCTTGGTCCAGGTGAGCTCGATGTAACAAATCCTGGACTGGTTTGCAGAAGGTGGAAAAAGTTGGGGCAAACGGTCTGTTTTGCTACCTTGTGGAGGTCGTCGTTGGCTCGAAACGCTGCTGAGTTTAATGGGAGATCAATGTCGGTGCTGGAAATAGTGGAAATAATCAAAGAAGACTCCTATATTTGGTTTAAAAATAGGACTAGGGATAAGTTAATAGATTGGTGGCTGGCTTATGTTTAATGTAAATGCAGTTTTGTAACTTGGCTTGCCTTTCTTGGTGTTACATTTTTTTTTTCAAGTGATTTGTTTGCTAATTTGATGATTTGATGAAGTAATTTGAACTAATGAAATCAGTTAATTTGTTACAGTTATTTTTTTTTTCAAGTGATTTTTTTTGCTGAATTACATAATATGTGAATTCGTTGAATGTTTACTGAATTTTGTGATCTGGTAACCAAGGAAAATTCAGGTTAATCGGATGGTGATAATGTGTATTATACAGTTAATCGAGTGGTTTGGATTTGTGTATGCATGTTGATGAGAAACTTCCAGCCCCTACACTTGAAGTATTGGGCCCTATAGCGAAAATAAGTGTGGAAAGTAAGGTAATATCTAAATTCTGTTGACTTACATTCCTTCGCAAGTATTTATTTTCTGCAATTCATTTTCTACAATCGATCATTGATTTATTAGTTTGATTTCTGGGTTAAATATTGTTTTCTGGTGTTCAATTGCATCTTCAAAAATCGATTTTGCAGGTCTGTGTTGATGGTGTTTTGTGAAATCGACTGCAGGTTCGTGTTAATAGGTGGCTGGTTTAATATCGGAATTACCTAACAGCACAACTGCTGTTATAACATTGGGTAGAACAGAACAGAGGTGTATAGGTTTAAGAGTCAGTTCAATGAAGGGGTTAATTAGGCTTAGATCGGACAATGATGATGGTAATGAGGATGATGCGGGCGGGTCGAGTGAGAGCGATGTGGAGGAACATGAGCATGAGCATGAGCATTTGGAGGTGGAGAAGAGATTGAATCATGATTTGAGTAGATTGAAATGGTTTATCCGAACTATGGTGGTTCGGATCATGTGTTGGAGAACAGAGTGGATGATCAGGATGCTCATATAGCGCGGTTGGAGGAAAAGAATTTGATGGTGAAGGAGTTTGAGAATTTGAGAGAGCATGTTTGCAGTGTTTGGAGACGTGGAGGCAAGGAGCAGGATCTCGAAGGTTTGTCGAAGAGGTTGTGGAGAATGGTTCTGAGGATGAAAGTGGGAGTCGGGGTTTTGGTAGGTCGATTGACGGAAATAGCGAGGCTTTTGAGGAGAACAAGAATAATGTTGTTAATCAAGAATCTGTTAATGGTGAGCTTTTTGTATGTTTAACTTATGATTTTTATACTAAATTTGCTAATTGCTTTTGTTAATTGTAATAATTAGAGGGTGTAACCACATCTGCTACTCTGCTATCTCTTTTGCAATGGTCTTTGATACAATAACTTCATATTATAAGTAAGTATTGTACTTAAGATACACACATATCTTGAAATGTAAGATCTATTGATATGGTACAAATGGCAAAATTCTAAACTTGTAGTGATCTTATAAAAGATTATGTACCTTAGTTTAGAAGACTTGAAATATATTATGCTGTGTTGTATTGCCCGGTTTCTTTATTTAGTAATTATAAAGGAGATGTGAATTCAGGTATGGTGAACCATCTTATTCTCTCTGTGTCATTATAAAGGAGACAAATCTTAAGACAATAATAACAGAATGAACAAACAATAATTTTGATAAATGTTGATACATTTTATAATTATTTGTTTGCTTTTTAAATCATGAAGCATACTGTGTTGTGGCTGCTGAATCTGCTGGTAGACAAGTTCCAATGGCTTTTCTTGAGCGAATAATGGATGACTTAATTGACTTTAACAACAAATACAGTGGTGGGAAAGCTATACAGCTGTTGCCAATAATCTGAACAAAGAATTCGGGTAATCTGGCTTTTCATTCAAACTATAATATATGTATAATCTTTCTAGATTAATTACATATTATGATTAATCTTACTGTTACCAGACCCAAGCTGAAGGAGCAGATGCAGCATTGTGTGGACCATCCTGAAGAAATCAGCAAGCTTTCGAAGTGGCAAAAGATGAGTGCGGTCGAAGAAAGGGTGCGCGTGACGGGAGAAAAGGTACGCGTGGCCGATGAAAAGGTTCGGGTCAAAGAATGGGACATATTGACGGTCGATGTTGATAGTTATCCCGAACCAAAACGCTCTACTTTAAAGAAAATGCAAGAGGTAATCATGAAAAAGTATCAAAGTTAGGATTTTTTTTTACGTTTATGTTTTTTTAACTTATGTAATGTTTTGTTTTTTAATATTTTTTACGTTTATGTTTTTTTAACTTATGTAATGTTTTGTTTTTTAATATTAATGCATTTTTTTCTATCTTATAACTTGGTGGGGGTAGGATCATCCTCTCATTTCCAGTATTATTGTCATTGTATTTTGAATAATACTAGTTGTAAGACCCGTGTGAATACACGGGTATGTTTAATAACGATCGAAATCAAATACTAAAAAACATATTATAATATATCATTTAAATTCTTTGCGTTTAGTTACATATGTTTATAAAACAATGTTAAAGACAATATGTGTTAGTGTACATGTTTGATATAGAAATAAACTTAGTAGTTTATAATGTGCAAAGTTTTTTCCTACATCCATATGTAAAATATGATGTGAAATTATTTAATGAATTCACATTCGCGTTATAGTTATGAATTGACAACAACATCAGGCATAAGTCATAAGTGAAGCTACAAAACATTCATAAACAAAAGTCCTCTGTCTCTGTTTCAAGCCAAATATTGACCTTGAAACCATATCTGCAAGTGGCGCTGAATTTCTTGATCTCAATACCCAACCTACCTGAAACTGACAATTACTATCCCGTAAGTTTCAAAACCACATTGAAAAATCATATATAACAACCTAAGTTTCGAGATGTATTAAGGAAAACCGTTACCTGAGATGTAAACGGAAATAATGTGATGGCTCAATGTTGGTTGCTGTCATTAGGTGCATTGAGTGTAAGCCTACGTTTATATGTAAAATTTGATGTGAAATTATTTAATGAATTCACGTTCGCATTATACTTAAGAATACATTAATAACGTTTATATGTAAATCTAACCGAAGTACGAAAAAGCCCCTACATTTTGAAGCAAAACCACAACCTCAACGCTCCTTGGATCGATATGTCCTGATTTCACGATAGAAGTAAACGACGGGCTGCTATTACTTGCTTTAAATTTCGGCAGTAGACCAGAAGCGGAATTGCGGTGACTGGATAAATGGTTGTGTTTCTGTACGCAAGACATTCGAGCCATTTTAGTCTTCCACTATAACCATACCAAATTGGGCAATGTCTGCTGAACAGGATTTTAATCGACCCTAAAGCCCATCTGAGCACTTGGTTTAAACAATCCGACAGGTTTATAGGTACAGAACCTTTAAAGGCTGGTCTAAGTGACATACAGTATATCGATCGCCAACCGTGTGCATGCATCTTGAATCTTGTAAGAATATCTTCCATCACAGAACCGTAAATCCACCCAATCTGTCAATATTCAACTCAGTAGATACTGTTCAAAAATCCAAATCATCTTAAAAGGTTTAAAAAGTTGAAACCAAAACGAAAACAAACCTCATTACCCCAGTCGGTTTCGTCATCATACCCACAACTGATAACCTGAATACCTTCTTTTAAAACACTCTCTGGTGCTGCAGATTGTGTGACATTAGTAATGATTTTGAATTGAGTACTCTGCATATGTAAACATTGAATGTAAGCCTACGTTTATATGTAAACAGTTGGGAAATGACCTAAACACTTTGTAACTGCCAAAAAAATAATAATAAACAATTTTAGTATTTTTTTTATTATTTGAAATTATATGAAATTATGTACCTGTGAAGTGAGTCATCAGCATGATCTATGCCTTTCATGAAGTTCACATTCAAGTTCAACTTTTTGGCTGTACTTTGTTATTATTGAAACTGGTAAAAGTGAAATTGCAAAATTCTGATTTTGAAGCTTTGAATTTTCTTCATTCGATATTAAATAGTATTACAAAATTCTGATTTTGAAAAATATTAAAAATTACACATTACAATAAACACTTCCTAGGATATCTATGACTCTATCCTTCTTCCATGCAATTTCATTATTTGTTTTAATTTGCAGATCATCAAGCATATCACAGGTCTTCTGATCCTGTTTCAGCAGATGTGTCATAAACTCTTCTGCTTTTTCTTTAAACTCTGATGGAGTAGAACAGACAACTTCATCCAGCAGTGCAATGCTACTCCAGGTTTGCTTATAATATTTATCACTCACCATAGCAACTTTTTTGTTGAGTTCTTCATCTTTTCTCTGTTCTTCGAGTGACCATCTTGAAAATTCAATTTTAAGATCAGCAGTTTCAGACCAGTGGTAGAAGCTTTTGCTTGCCATTTAGAAAGAGTGTTAGTGTTTTTGGACAGTTTGTTTTAGGGTGAACGGTTTTTTAAAAATGAAGCGTTGATGTTTTCAAGTAAACTAATCCCATGATCCTTTATAGTGTGTAAAATGTTTGATAGGGTAAATGAACAGACGTCTACTGTAACAACTCTCACTAAAATTATTACTTATTATGTTAATTGTCCAATAAGGAAACCCTAATTGAGAAACCCAAGTAATCCTGTATAAACCCTAAAATTTTCAGAACAATCAGAATCAGGATCAGGGCCCCTAAAACTCAGGGGGGGGGGGGGTAAACCCTAGCTTACGATTATCCATATAACTTGCTGTAGGAAATGAATTTAGTCGAACAACCAACCCAGCTGAGCTACCCATGAACGTGGCTACCCTATGCTAGAAGTGAACCCGTCGCGACACGCGACAGGATCAGTGTTCCCTGTCGCGACACGCGGGGGAACCAAATTTTCAGTATATATAGAGGGGTGTGGCACTTGCACTGTGATGTTGGTTCGACGATCAAATTCCAAATATACGCTGAGATATCGTTTAATTACTACAAACACACACGAATCACTAAACCCTGCCGCGATAAACAGGGTAATAACTCGATCGCTATTACGATTCAAGGTCCGATCGATTGAAACTATCCAACGAATGTTTAAGTGCTGCTCAAATTGGGTTTATACTTTGTCATTCGTCGTTAATTCGATGAATGTTTAAGTATCGCACTTTGTCCTTTGTTGTGAGGGTTTAATATCGTGAATTGTTGTAAATGCTGTATTAGTTAATAACCCAGTTCGTGTGCATTGTTATCTAAATTAGGTTAAACAGGCTAATCAGTAGACTAAACTCAGCCCGCATAAATCTGTAATGTGAGTCATTCTCTTTTTACCAAATTTGCTTTCAAAATCATATTTGGTTTCAAAGTTATAATTACAGGGATTAAGTCTTTGTAGTCTTCATTACAGCCGGTATGTGGGGTTTTGTATACATTACTTGTTATCCGTCACCATTGGACAACGAGGTAGCCAATGGGTGGTCGAGTGACAAATACCGTGGGTATATGGTTGACATGTAGAAACATTGTAATCGCTCTTAATACTGTAAATTATAACAAAAGTAACATTTTAGACAAAAAGAATGATTCACTCAGTATTTTCCCGCTGACAAAACCTTTTTCAAACATGTTTCAGGTAATCTGTTGTGATCCAGGAAAAGTGCCGTGAAGCACTACAAGCTTAAAGAAGTGGCTCAATATAAATAAATAAAGAAACATGTTTTGTAAAAATAAAGATTTCCCAGTGAAATCACTTTATTGTAAATTACAGGGTTTTATCCCTAAATTATGTAATAAAGAAAACGGGCATTTTTAAGTACTAAAAGATCCAGTGTTAAAGACTTCCGCTGTCGCCTAAATTAAATACCACGGGGTTCCTGTCCCGCGGCTCTTCACCGGGTCAAACCGGGGCTAGGGCCGTGACAGGAAAAGGTGGTATCAGAGCCACTTATTTAAGCTAATTAAGTATTCAGCAAAATACTTAATTTTACTGATTGGCATTTTGTGATTATATGTTTTATTATTTGAATATTTGTGTACAGTATGGGTAAGCAAAGACTTTCATCTATCTATCATAAATTAGATACTTCACCTAAAGAAAAAGGAACTTTCTCAAAATACCCAGCAGATATGGATGAAGGAATATTTGTCCGTAAAGCAGAGTTTGAGAAACCACTTTCTCCTAATAAAAGAAGTTTGATTATTAGGAAAAGTCAGGAGAAAGAAAAGAAATCACAACCAAAGGAAGTGAGATTTAATCCGGAAACCCAGGAAATAGGCAATAATCCGCCATGGGAAGATAAATTAGATGAAAAATGGGGAGATCTTTATATGTTTGCCACAGTAGCAGTAAATACCAACCTTTAAAAACTATCAGTACCCTGAACCAGTATTAGTACCTATATTACCTGTAAGCCAGAAGCTCCAAAGAAAAGTTTACCCAGTAAATAAATAAGTTACAATAAACCCTAGTATGCTTTAATTTTCAGTTATCCTTTGTATTGAATTTATCACACGGTATGCAATAATACTTAAATATTTATTTATAAAATTTTAACTTAGAATTTTGTGTGCCTTTTGCATATATGCTAAAAAGCATGAATGAGTTATCTGAAGCCCTTCAGAATCTCAATCTCTATCCTGTACCAATAGAAGTTTCCAACGACTTTACTGGTTACATTGCTGATTTGGAGGAACCTATGGAATTTCAAGCTCCACCTCCAGAGAAAGCAAAGCCTAAGAAAAGAAGAAGATATGTAGGATGGAGGAAAGTGCGCAGGAGGAAACCAGCAACTAGGAAAATTCCCAAAATAGAAAATCCTATGGATAAAGGAAAAGGGATCGAGATCGGAGAGAATTCTAGGCCAGCAGGGATAGAAATCGGGGAAAATTCTAGGCCAACGGGAATAGAAATCGGGGAAAGTTCTAAGCAAACTGAAGAATTTCCATTTCAGGAGGAATTAGATCATCTACTGGCAAGTTGTGATATCATTAGACCTATCACCAACAATTTCTACCCTTATCCTGCTGAAACCCAACTTCCAATGAATTTGGAACCAGCTATTCCAGACCCTCTAATCCACACCCAGCCTTTAGGAGAAATGGACGAGTGGTGGACTAACGACTGGCAATTTTAAAACCTTCTTAATAACCCTTATACCTTTTTCCCTCAGCTCGACCCAGAACCTATACCAGACCCACCGATGAGTAATGAGAACCTAGCCGAACTCCGCCATTTTGGCGAGGAGCTGATAGGTACAGGGAATAGGATCCGGGAAATGGGAGAACAAATCTCCTGAAAATACGACGAGAGGGAACGTCGCTACTAAAATGCCAGCTGACAAAGGAATCGTGGAGCTGGGAGGCTGTATTTGTATAATAACAGTAGTAACAAAAATATAACTCTGTAAAATAGAAATAAAACGTTGTAAAATAACAGTGTGTACGGATGCCTAATATAATCTATAAAAAAATGGAAGTCGAGAAATCGACAATTTTGGCGATACATGTGTTGTAAAAAAAATTGGTGTGATTATGTGCAATTGTTTGTTATATTTAATTATTAATTATTTGACACTAATAATTTATACCTATAATAATTACCAGATGGAAAACGCTGGTAATAACCCAGTTAATGAAGTGAATTAATCTGAGCAAAATCAGGAAAATCAATTTATGACTAGACAAGATATCGAGAATATCGTTGCTCAATGGATAGCCAATGCTATTCCAGCAATCCTGGCTGCTGCCCAGAAACCTGCTGAACCTCAACAAATTATTCCTAGTAAACGTACTCAGGAAGATAACTGCAGTAATAGCATAAACGGAGGCGGCAACCATACTAATCACGATAATGATCCACGACAAGCCCCACTCCCTAAGAAAATGAAAGCTGCAATGCCTGGTTGCACTAACAAAGAATTTCTTGCTTGTAAACCAGCTGAATTTGCAGGCAATGAAGGGGCGACTGCAACACTGCGTTGGTTAGAGAAAACCGAAGCAGTAATTATGATAAGTAAATGTGCTGAAGAAGACAAGGTTATGTATGCTTCGCATCTTTTTAAAGAAGGGGCGCTAGAATGGTGGAATACGGTACTTTAGGCCAAAGGAAGAAATATGGCCTATGCCATGAATTGGGAAGAATTTAAGCAGCTAATGGAAAGAAAATTATGTCCCGAATATGAAAAGGAACAAATGGCAAATAAATTCCTAAGTCATCGTATGGTGGGTGTAGACTGTCGAGGATATACTTCAACATTTTTCGAGTATGCAAGAGTGGTACCAACCCTGGCTTCGCCAGAACCGGTGCTTATTTCCCGTTATATTTGGGGATTGATTGGCGAAATCCGTAATATCGTTAAAGCTGCAAGACCTCGCACTATAGACGATGCGGTGGAATTAGCTAACACCCTAACTGACGAACTGGTACGTACAAGGGAAGAAAATCGGAAGAAGGAATTGGCTCAGAAAATTACCCAAGGTTTTCGTGTGGGTAATAATAGCAATTTTAAGAAAAGAGGAACGGGGCAATCCTCAAATCCGCCTTTCTGCAAGAATTGCAGAAAGAAACATTTTGGAAGATGCAATGTAACCTACAACTTTTGCAAAGTTGTAGGACATCGTGAAGAGGACTGCAGAAAGAAAACAAAGGTCTGCTATAACTATGGAGAAGCTAGGCATTTCAAACCAGAATGCCCTAAGTTAGCCAAACCAGCGGACAACAAAGCTAAGACAATCGACGGAACTACTAAAAAGAATGCCAGAGCATTCCAGCTGACCACTCAAGAAGCAGAACTCATTCCCGATGTGATAGCTGGTACGTTCTTAGTTCACGACGTGTTTGCAAAAGTATTATTTGACTCTGGTGCAAACCAAAGTTTTATTAATACTTCATTTTGCCAAGCTCTTAATATACCATTGACCAATCTTAGGCAGATTTTTACAGTCGAAACGGCATATGGGAATTCTGTTAAAATAGATAAGGTTTTGCGAGAAGGAAAGATAGAATTATTAGGACATAAATTTTCCGCAAACCTATTACCTATGAAGTTAGCCGGGTTCGATGTGGTATTAGGAATGGATTGGTTAGTAACCAACCATGCTAGAATTCTCTGTGATAAAAATTCCGTAGAAATCCATACACCTACAGGAGAAGTAATTTCAATTACAGGAGATAAACCTCAAAAGCCACTGAAATTTATTTCAGTAATGAAGTTGGCTAGTTATTCAAGAAAACAAGAAGTAGTGTACATGATTTCAGTAATCATTAACACAAAAAGTAAGGAACTAAAGGAAATACCAGTAGTCTCAGAATACTCCGATGTATTCCCAGAAGAATTACCCGGATTACCACCCGATAGGAAGGTAGAATTTAGAATTCATCTAATTCCTGGAACTACACCAATAGCCAAAGCACCTTACCGGCTAGCACCCACTGAAATGCTAGAATTGAAAAAGCAATTAGATGAATTACTAAGCAAAGGATTTATACAACCTAGTACATCCCCTTGGGGAGCAACAGTGTTGTTTGTGAAAAAAAAGATGGATCGATGAGAATGTGTATTGATTATAGGGAATTAAATAAGGTTACAATCAAGAATCGATACCCATTACCTAGGATTGACGATCTTTTTGATCAACTTCAGGGAGCTAGGTATTTTTCTAAGATAGACTTACGCTCCGGATATCATCAATTGAAAGTACAAGAGGAAGACATACCTAAAACTGCTTTCAGAACTAGGTATGGTCATTATGAGTTTACAGTCATGCCCTTTGGACTAAAAAATGCTCCTACAGCATTCATGAACATGATGAATCGGATTTGTAAACCATACTTGGATAAATTCGTAATTGTCTTCATCGACGATATACTTATTTATTCCAAAAGTCAGGAAGAACATTGTGAGCACCTGCATGTAGTCTTAACTTTATTAAGAAAGGAAAAGCTTTACGCCAAATTCTCGAAGTGTGAATTCTGGCTACAAGAAGTGCAATTTTTAGGGCATATGGTGAATCACGAAGGTATTCACGTAGATCCTTCTAAAATAGAAGCAATCACCAAATGGAAGGTTCCGCAAATGGCTATGGAAATTAAAAGTTTTCTAGGATTAGCTGGATACTACAGACGATTTATTAAGGATTTTTCTAAGATAGCTGTACCCTTGACTAAGCTAACCTGTAAAGCAGTTAAGTTTGAATGGGGACCTAGACAAGAAGAAGCTTTTAAGATTTTAAAGCAAAGGTTGACAAATGCTCCAATTTTAGCCTTGCAGAAGGAACTGAAGATTTTGAAGTATATTGTGATGCTTCAAAATTAGGATTAGGATGTGTGCTAATGCAACGCAAGAAAGTAATTGCGTATGCCTCCAGGCAATTGAAGAAGCACGAGGAGAATTATACGACTCATGATTTAGAATTAGGATCAATAATTTTTGCCCTTAAGATTTGGAGGCATTATCTGTATGGAAGTAAATTTACAGTCTATACGGATCACAAAAGTCTAAGGTATATATTTGGGCAAAAAGAATTGAACATGAGGCAAAGAAGATGGATGGAAATCCTAAGTGATTATGACTGTGATATTTAATATCACGAAGGAAAAGCAAATGTAGTCGCAGATGCTTTAAGTCGTAAGTATCATGAAAAGCAAAAGCAAGTTCATGCTCTTAGATTAAATCTGCAATTAGATTTAATGGAAAAACTGAAGAAAGTTCAAGAAACAGCAATCGAAGATGATGCTGAAGGAATGAAAGGACGAATCAAAGAGTTAGGGCAAGGAAATGATGGAATTTGGAGATTCCACCAGAAAAGAATCTAGGTACCTAAGCAGGGAGAATTAAGAGATAAGATTCTAGAAGAAGCTCATAAATCTAGGTATACCATGCATCCAGGAAACAATAAGATGTACCAAGATTTAAGAAACAACTTTTGGTGGATAGGAATGAAAAAGGATATAGTTGAATGTGTATCTAAATGTCTTACTTGTTCGCAAGTAAAAGCAGAACATCAGAAACCTTCGGGACTACTACAACAACTAGAAATGCCTGTATGGAAATGGGAACTCATAACAATGGACTTTTTACTAAGTTACCCAAAACCAGAAAAGGTAATGATGCAATTTGGGTAATTGTAGATCGATTAACCAAATCAGCTCATTTTCTACCCATGAAAGAAACTTTTAGCATGGATAGGTTAGCCAAATTGTATGTAGACGAAGTAGTATCCTTACATGGAGTTCCGCTCTCCATTGTATCAGATAGGGATAGTCGTTTCACTTCCCATTTCTGGACTAGTTTCCAGGAAGCAATGGGAACCCGACTAAATTTAAGTACTGCCTATCATCCACAAACAGACGGACAAAGTGAAAGGACAATACAAACTCTGGAAGACATGCTCCGAGCATGTGTAATTGATTTTGGTGGTAACTGGGATAACCACTTACCCTTAATTGAATTCTCCTATAACAATAGTTATCATTCAAGCATTGAAGCTGCCCCATTTGAAGCACTATATGGATGTAATGTAGAACTCCAGTTTGTTGGGCAGAAATAGGAGAAAGTCAATTATCAGGTCCTGAAATTGTACAAGAAACCACTGATAAGATCACGCAAATCAAAGAAAGAATGAAAACGGCTCGAGATCGTCAGAAAAGCTATGCAGACAATCGCCGCAAGCCACTAGAGTTTCAAGTCGGAGACAAAGTACTTTTGAAAGTTTCTCCTTGGAAAGGAGTAGTACGGTTCGGTAAGAAAGGAAAGCTGAGTCCAAGATACATAGGACCATTCCCAGTAATCAAACGAATAGGACCAGTTGCCTATCGTTTACAACTACCAGAATAATTAGCTGGAGTACATGATGTGTTTCCTGTATCCAACCTCAAGAAATGTCTATCTGACGAATCCCTAGTAGTACCTCTTCAAGATATAGAGGTAAATGAAAAGCTGAAATTTGTAGAGAAACCACTGCAGATAGAAGATAGAAAGATCAAGTTTCTTAAGCATAAACGAATAGTACTAGTTAAAATCAAGTGGGATTCAAAGAGAGGACCAGAATACACTTGGGAGCTAGAATCAGAAATGAAGCGAAAATATCCTCATTTATTCTAGTAAATCTCGAGGACGAGATTTTTATTAAGGTGGGGAGGATGTAACAACTCTCACTAAAATTATTACTTATTATGTTAATTGTCCAATAAGGAAACCCTAATTGAGAAACCCAAGTAATCCTGTATAAACCCTAAAATTTTCAGAACAATCAGAATCAGGATCAGGGCCCCTAAAACTCGGGGGGGGGGGGGGGGGTAAACCAGAGCTTACGATTATCCATATAACTTGCTGTAGGAAATGAATTTAGTCGAACAACCAACTCAGCTGAGCTACCCATGAACGTGGCCACCCTATGCTAGAAATGAACCCGTCGCGACACGCGACAGGATCAGTGTTCCCTGTCGCGACACGCGGGGGGACCAAATTTTCAGTATATATAGAGGGGTGTGGCACTTGCACTGTGATGTTGGTTCGATCGCTATTACGATTCAAGGTCTGATCGATTGAAACTATCCAACGAATGTTTAAGCGCTGCTCAAATTGGGTTTATACTTTGTCATTCGTCGTTAATTCGATGGATGTTTAAGTATCGCACTTTGTCCTTTGTTGTGAGGGTTTAATCTCGTGAATTGTCGTAAATGCTGTATTAGTTACTAACCTAGTTTGTGTGCATTGTTATCTAAATTAGGTTAAACAGGCTAATCAGTAGACTAAACTCCGCCAGCATAAATCTGCAATGTGAGTCATTCTCTTTTTACCAAATTTGATTTCAAAATCATGTTTGGTTTCAAAGTTATAATTACAGGGATTAAGTCTTTGTAGTCTTCATTACAGCCGGTATGTGGGGTTTTGTATACATTACTTGTTATCCGTCACCATTGGACAACGGGTTAGCCAAGGGGTGACATGACCATAGTCACAGACACCATTGGACAACGAGATAGCCAATGGGTAGTCGAGTGACAAATACCGTGGGTATATGGTTGACATGTAGAAACATTGTAATCGCTCTTAATCTTGTAAATTATAACAAAAGTAACATTTTAGACAAAAAGAATGATTCACTCAGTATTTCCCCACTGACAAAACCTTTTTCAAACATGTTTCAGGTAATCTGTTGTGATCCAGGAAAAGTGCCGTGAAGCACTACAAGCTTAAGGAAGTGGCTCAATATAAATGTGACACCCCAGGAAAACCGGGAAAACCTTGCAACTTGACTAGCTTCCTCAGTGAGTGCCATCAAATTTCGGGACGAAATTTCTTTCAACTTGGGGATGATGTGACAACTCGAAATTTAGAACCTTTCGTTGTAACTTACTTGTACGTTATGTGACTAGTTAAAATGATAACGTGAACCTTTTTATATGATAAGTGCTTTGTTACGTGTGTATTATATATATATGTGTACGTGTTATATGTGAACCGAGAACCCGACACGAAACAACAAGGAACCCGACTCGAGACCATGAGGTCTCGAGTGACTAGTAATCGGTTTTGGGCCTTGGGCCGAGAACCTTTGGCCGGTTGGGCCTTTGGGCCGTGAACCCCACTCGAAACCCACTAAGGGTGCACACACTTGGAACTTGACTATATAAACTACCCTTAGTTAGTTTTTGCCATTTGTTGAACAATACAACACACACACTCTCCTACTTCTCTCTCTAAGCCTTAAGAACACAAACACATTTCCAAGACTCTCGGATCCACTCGGTTGACACAAGAAACTCTCGGATTTGGACTTTGGATCGGCACACACACACACCCTCGAAATCCATAACCGGTTAGTGTTCTTGATGTTTTGATTGAATGTTGGTGTTATGTTTGTATGATAAAATGCATGAGATGATGTTATTTGTTAGTATTTCTTGATGATCATTGTTGAATGCTTAGTGATAGTATGTTCATGTTATGCTTGTGCTTAAATAGATGCATAAATGAGATGATGTTTTATGTGTGTTAAAAAGTTTAGTGTTGGAATGTGTTCATGTGTTAAAGAGAGTTTAAACTATTAGATTTGATGATTCATGAAATCGGTTTACATATGTCATGAAATCGGCTAAGGAGTATGTTTGTCATGTTAGGATGCATGCTAGTAAATTGTATCTTGATGGTTGTTCATAGTTTTGTTTGAATAAAGGTTGAATACTTGATGAATATGGGTTTGAATGTGTGAAGAACACTTTGAATGATAGTTGAAGATTGAAAACCCTTGTGATTTTGATCCATCTTTGACCAATAACCTGATTAGGAAAACTGTTAGTGGAATGCTATTGGTTATTTCCGGATTTGGGCCTGATTATATTGTACCACTAATCTGACTACATCTGCATCAACACGTGAACTTGAAAACGACTGCTACCGACTCGCAATCACGCAGTTGCGACTCGCAACCACAGCGTGATGACTCGAGACCACGCGGTTGCGACTCGCAACCATAACAGGACAAGCCGAAACCACAGGATACGAGTCCCGTTGCGACTCGAGACCTCAGCATGATGAACCGAAATCATGGTTGCGACACCAGTTGCGACTCGCAACCATCCATGATCAACACACAGCATGACTCGAGACCATGCTTGCGAGTCCGGTTGCGACTCGAGACCACACTTTTTGGGCCTTAGTTAATGGGCCAGACTGATGGGCTTCTGTGTTAACTGCTTTTACGTGTTTGGGCCTAAGTAGTTGGGCTGAACTTGTGAATCGTATGTGCTACTGTTGACTGTTAACTGTTACTGCTAAACGTGCTTGCCAAACGTGTTGAACATTTGTGCACTACTTGGTTCGAACCTGATTATACGTGATATCCGTGTTAGGACGTTATTGACTACTTGCGACTTGATTGACTTTCTGTGATTAACTGCCGAGCAAACCAAGGTGAGTTCACACCCTTTACAAAGCATGGGATTCCCTGGGTTGGGAACGGGGTTAAGGAACGTGGTTCCTCGTCTACCTTGGGTAGGACGTCAGTGGTTCAGGAATGTGATTCCTCGTCCGGATGGACGGATAAACGTACTAGACTAAAACTCTATCACGAAGTCCCTCCTTTTTGTATCGACTAATCGCCGGGCCAATGGCGAGCGGGTCATTAGTTAGATAGCGCTATTTAGGTCTGACAAGCCTCACACCGTGCCGCAGAGGACGGGCGTGAACTAATGGATCTGGGGCACGTCAATGATGATAGACATTGATGTTTTCAGGGCACATAAACATGACTACAGTCAGCAATCGATACGGTAACGAGTCTAGTATACACATGGGGTAGCCCCCACGGCTGGAGAGCCAGATGATGTACATGGGGTAGCCCCCACGGCCGAAATGCCTGATAACTACATGGGGTAGCCCCCACGGCCGGAGTGCCGGAGTAACTGGGAACGAACTGGTCACGTTTTTAAAACTATGGGGTAACCCCCACGGCAGGATGCCAGATAAAGTAAACTGTTTTCGAAACAACTAAAACGAACGCCCACCCGTGAACTCACTCAACTAGTTGTTGACTCGTTACTACATGCTTTGCAGGACCATAGGTACTTAGCTGGAGCTTGCATGGAGGAGGATCGTTGTGGGACATGGATTGCTACAAGGCCATGATAAACTTGAAACTTTTGGAACTTATGTTATAACTTTAAACTTATGCTTCCGCTTGCAACTTAAACTTATATGTTTTGAAACACCAATCGGGATGGTTAAACTTTTATAATTACTTATATGCTTGTTCAGTATGATTGGTGGCTGGGTCCTGGTCAGTCACGCCTCCAAGCGGTGGTACTCCGCAGGTGGGATTTTGGGGGTGTGACAATAAATAAATAAAGAAACATTTTTTTGTAAAAATAAAGATTTCCCAGTGAAATCACTTTATTGTAAATTACAGGGTTTTATCCCTAAATTATGTAATAAAGAAAACGGGCATTTTTAAGTATTAAAAGATCCTGTATTAAAGACTTCCGCTGTCGCCTAAATTAAATACCATGGGGTTCCTGTCCTGCGGCTCCTGACCGGGTCAAACCGGGGCTAGGGCCGTGACATCTACTAATTATGATAACCTTTTTTGAAGGTTTAAATTTTGTTCTTTGGTTTTCTAGATATTTAATTTTACTTGCTTTCCCATGATAGGGTAAATGAAGAGACATCTCCTATATACACGTTTTCCCATTAAATCATTAAATGTACATGGTTTTTAAATATAAATTTTTATTTAATGGTTGCATTTAAATCTGACCTTTGGCTGTTACATATTCTATATAATACCATTGCCAATTCAAATTTTGTTTCATCATACCCATATTCATTCACTGAAAGCCGAAGATCAACTGTTATTGTTTTGCCTTAGTTCTTATAAATACATTAAAATGGAGTCATATTCTGACGATTTCAAGCTACGCTTATTAAACAAATCGAAGAGCAAGTTTTGGCTGATAGGTCTACTCTTCAAGAGTTGAAGAGGTGTTTTAACGGACTGCAACTTGGTCTGCTGACAAGAGACCAGGTTTCGAGAGACCTGAGGGTGATACCGACTACTTCCGTTCGTGACCTGTGTGTTGCGAGTAATATAGAGTGTAGATATAGAGACCTGGAGTTCATGAGAAAGATCAATGACATACATCGAGAAGTTCAGTGCTCCATGGAGTTGAAGTTAAAGTTTCTTGATTCTTGCTATTAGAGTTTAAGTGTCTGATTAGTTTTCTTTTTTATATGTAATTGTTACTTTTTTAATACTTTATATGGATGATCGTATTAATTTTTCTTATCACAGTTTATTTTTACTTCTTTTTATGAGTTTGAAGATAAAGAGACAGTGTTCCATTGTCGATAATTAGAAAATGTTTCATCTGAATTTTTTTAAGGTTGTTGTTTGGTACCATTTTCTCTGTAGATATTACTTTTTCATGCCCTAATTATCCAAATCCATTAACATTTTCCTGTGTTTCATCAAAATCTTTGCTGGCTTAACTGCTCTAATTCAGGTATACAGATCATCCATGAAGATTTGTTCATTTATGTTTGATTTAACATTGTAGTTTATGTTTGATTTAACATTTTAGACTTTTAGATTTAACACTGTTTAATCTTTATTTATTTTTCTCCTTTAACAATTTTCGAAGCCAAACAGTTTCAACAAACCCGGGTAACTTTTTTCTCAATTTGGATTATGTTAAGATTGTTTGGTAGTTGTATATATTCTAGGGCTAAAGTCGAAAGCTCCATTAGTGGCAACAACACTCAATATGGTAGTCTTATAGACTCAAGTTTATATCTTTTAATATATGTTCGTTTATTTAATAACATATTTTCATAACAAACGCACGTGAACACGAAAGTAATTTTATAGCCCTGAGATTGGAATATGACGTATAACGGGCAAGAAGGTAATTTTATGAAACCATGTTGAGGTAAAATGAGAAAACTAACCGTGTAGTCATTTAAGAGTGTTTTTCCAGCATTTTCTGTGATCTCAATGATCTTATGGTAGTGTCCACCCTTTAGTTCCCTTAATTCTCCACAACATGGAACAATCATGGAATCAAGATTTTCACGTGCATCATACTCCAGTTGTAATGAATCTGCAATTGTGTTTTTTTTTAAACAAATGAAGTCAAAAAAACACAAATTTAAATCTATTTATTCATGGCAAAATTAAATACTTACGGTCAATTGAGCCCAAACAGAGTTTGATTTCCAGACCATTTGTCACGGCCTACAAAACTTGGTTGTTGAGCACAAACCTAATTCGTCTAGAATACCCCATCCAAAAACCCGTTTCGCTCGGCCAACAACACTTGCTTATTTCTATCCAACAAAAACAAATTTAGGCATTTCTTAGATAAAAGTTCATCCATCACCCACCAATCCGTTCAGAAACATGTCTGAGTACCCGAACCGAGAGACGCCTTGATTAGATACCCACACTCACAAATTCTCCATGACAGCTGCAAGTATCAATACACAAGTCTATATAAATAATGAAACCATACATTAAGTGAAAAACATTGTTCCATAATATGAAAATAACCTGTATATATGACACATAGATAGAATCTAAAAAGAGAATAAACAAATGACAGTGGTGGTTCTTTCATATTTAACCTGTATATATGACAATAAACACATGACATTAGATTGGATAATACTAAAAACTCCAATGCAGTTCAGAAACTCATCCATATCATAAAAATAAGATTGAAAGAACTGCAAAACAGACATAAAGTACCTGAATTACTCACTCTCATTTACATCAGTTATCAAAAGCATACAAGGTGCGTGCCTAGGCATAGAAGCACACAGCCCAGTGCACCTGTTAGGCACTCAGACTCAAATTTAGATGATTTTCCGCCTAATTTCTAGCAAAAAGATGACAATAAAAACCCCGATGAAGGCTAAAATCAACCTAAATAAGCCTACAAATCAACCTAAAATAGCCTAAAACAGTCTACAACACCTAAAAGTTAGTGTTTATACTATGCGCCTTGCTTAAAAAAGCCCTCGGAGACACACAAATAGATTCAAACTGAAACTAAGTTACAACATAGCAATGTTGAACTTCTACTCTAATCACATTGTTTTACACCATGAATGACAATATAAACAACACATTATTATCCTACTTAACCTAATCCATTCTAACAAAACCTAAAAACTCCAAAACTTCAATTTAAACATTCAAAAAATTCGTACCAAAGAGTTATAACATACCAGTGAGTAAACAAACAATTTGAATCACAGCATAGATTACACATTATTCTACTAACAAAACCTAAAAAAATAAGCTTTATCGGTTCGGTTCACAATATTTGGTTTCAAATCACAGTTTATGGTTAAGATCCATACCAGAAGTCTTTACGATAGAACAACCATTAGTTGTTGGAAACATGGAGCTTTAACCTATCAAAAAGTTTGATGGTTGTTTTGGTATCCCCAATGGCCTAACTACACTTTCAAGCCATTCAATAGCTTTAAACCTTCTCATAGCTACAAAAAATGAAAAAAAAAATCACATAATCAACCACGTTTCTGTTGTTTTGTTAGAAAGAATTTGAAGGAAAAATTTATAATTATACCTGCTCCTTGGACTTTCCTTGAAGGTAGAGTAACACTAAACAATACCGTTTCAAACTTTAGCGAAAACAACACTAAAGGATATCGTTTCACAATTGATTAATGACAATTAATACACCAAAATTTTGAGCGTAAGGTTATTACTCATGTTCAAGATAACCTCTTTGGTGTTCATGTGAGCAAGAAGAGAGGAAGACACAAAGGATGTGTCAAACATAGTTCAGATGATACAGATTTGACACCTGAACCTGTATCATCTGAACTGTGTTTGACACCTCCTTTGTGCCTTCCTCTCTTCTTGCTCACATGAACACGAAAGAGGTTATCTTGAACATGAGTAATAACACACCTGTCTTCTACCTCCATCGCTAGATTCAAAGGACAAATATGGTCAAAATCAAGAAAACACAAGATTAAGAGTAATTTGAGCTAAATATGAGTGAAAATAAATAACAAAAATAATAATAAATAAATTTAATAACTTTTTTACCTGTTTATACGTTGAGGAGATGAAGAATGAACAGGAGGAATAGGATGATGAGAATCTTGTTCATTTACAACCCTTCAATCAACACATTGAGCTGTGATATTTTTCTTCACAATAATTCTATTTCCATCTGATTTTCCAATCATAACCGTTGATTCCTTAACATTTACAAATCTCAGTCTCTTACTGTTTCCCCACTGTAACTTATCTATAATACCTAAAAGCTTCAATCTTTATCTCTGAAATCAAGAACCATAAAAAAACATCAAGAACCAAGAACAATAATTTGGGTAACTGATTAACTACAAAGATGATGTGTATATGATATGCAAAAAAAAAAAAAAAAAAAGCCTCACTGAAACATTAATAAAAGAAATCAGATAAAGGAAGAACATACAAAAGCGATTGAAGAGGACTCAAGGAGCCAGTGCTCATAAGCGATTGAAGAAATCCAGAATTTTCGTCATGCTCATAAGCTTTAGACAAGCGATTGTACAATTCTGCTACTACATGCTATTTTATAGAAACCCAAATTATAGATGATCTAAAGGTGGAAACCTAGAAATATGCAGGAGAAATTGAATAAAAATTAGTCATCAGAAATAATATTTAGTGTTTTGAATGTGATGGCTCATACCTTTAAGATGAAATCAAAGTTGGTGAACAGTCTTACATCAGATCCAGTCTACTTACGTAAGAGACATCAATTAGTTTGAGCAAATAGAAAGGATCTTTAGATTACCTAAATACCTAATTTCATGACCTAAACTCTACGCAAGAGACATCAATCAGATTTAATTATCAACAATTTTCATCAGCACTTTTAAAACAGAGATCTTGTACCTGATAGAAGACAGTTGACTGCAGAGCTTTATGAAAACACTACATGTAATGAAAAACCCCAAATTAGAACCCTAATTTCTAAAATGCAACAAATTACCACAAATAAAGCTTTTAAATAAAGCAAACTTCAAAGTAAGATAAAACACCACATGCAATAAATCAATTTCAACCAAATAACAAGAAAATTACAGAATCCTGAGTTCAAACCATTACATAATAAAATTTGATAAAGTCGGTTTCATGCCCACAATAAAGAATGAAAAGATGAAAACTTTTAACATATCATAGTAGTAAAACTAAACCAATCTGGCTTTACAACTCCTCTTAACAGTTTTAATAGAATATAGCACACGAGAGTTTTAATAGAATTAATAACAGTTTTAAAAGAATGACCCTACATCTTTTTTATAGAACATAATCATACCAAAACAAAAGGGAAAACGATTTTAGTAACTACTTATGAATCATACCCAACCAAAAAAAACAAAGGAAAAAAGTAGGCCTAGAACAAAGATAAAGTGATAAATCATCCATCAGCTAAGAACGACTTAATTTCCCCTGTAATTTTCTGAAAGCAACTCCAATTAGACCAACAATGTTCGGAAATAATCATTAGAAATGCTTATTGTAATTGGATATCCAACTTATTCAAAAAAAAAAACTTATAAATAATCAATTATTAAATCCCAAACAACATATTCTTGTATCCAACTGTACCAAGCAGTTTTAATAACAACATATTACAGCAATATAATATAATATTTACCGTAGGAAAGTATTGGCAGCCGAATGACTCGATTTTACTTATGCCACTGACACCATCCAGTAAATTTTCATACAAAACATCTACAACATAACCAACTGGGGATACCATACCCAGCTCAATTACCACTGTTCGTTTCATCGTCACTGCTTTCTTCTTCGTTCTCGGATCTTTAGCAGGTTGCACAACAATTGCCATAGCTTTGCCTAAACAATAATCCCAGCACCCCCCCATCCCGAAGTGACGAAGATGAAAAGTGCTTTTGCTAACTCTTTCTCGTCTTCAAAAAAGTATCAAAATGCAGTTATATAAGCTATCACTTTTGCAATGAAAGATCAGCTCATCGAAGGGAAAAGTGAGAGTATCAAAATGCAGTTATATGAGCATCGACTTGAGAATTTGCCTAGTGAGAAAGCCAGGAAAAGACCCAACAGGCATACAAACTCACTCTCCCGGGGCAGCAGAGGAAGGCAAGATTGATCATGTAAACCCAGCCGGGTGGAAAAGAACCACAGTGTCAAGCAGCCACTTCCAAATTTTCTGTCTTGTTTTCACTATATTGAGCTTTACATTGTCATGAGGGCATATTAAAAATCAAATCTTTTTTAACCCCAAATCGAAAAACATCCAAAACACGAGGCAAATTCAATAAACTTATGATTGGTTTAGCAATCCTTGCACAGAAGATCTAAAATCACCAATTCTATAATCAATACACAATCTCTCTTTCTCTCGCTCTCTCTCTCACACACACTTGCAACACATACAAACATATGTAAAATCGAAAACAGAGTTAACCCTAAAACCAACAACCGAAACAACGCAACCACATATAATCAGTAATCATACCTGAAGTCGTCAGTTGAACCCCTTGGGTGTAAGGGTAGATGACTGCTCCGCCATCAAATTTAGGGTTAATTATTGTAAACCCTAAATTAAAACAGGTGTCAAATCCTTCCACAAGGTGGCAGCTGGAGGAAACCAAGAGAGTGAAATCGAACTGATGATGATGCGGATCTGGAAACCCTAGATGAAAATATTGCTCGGTAGGAGGAGAAGAATGAGGCCTGTGATTTTGAATAGAGAAGAAAAAGAGAAATGTGGCCTATGATTTTGAATAGAGAAGAAAGAGAGAGTTGATATGATTACTTCTGATGTGCATTAAATGGCCAAAAACAACTCCCTATGCATTTCAAATTTTGGCTCCTAAAAAAACAATAATTTTTCATAATATATAAAATCAAATTATATATAAATAAATCGTAATTATGACATCAGCGAGGACTACGTGGCAAACCTGAGAAGTTGACACGTAGGCAATTCTATGTCATCATCTAAGCTCCCTTAATAGATAGTATATATTGTATTTTTGTGTAACATGTGTTATTGCAATTGTGTTTTTATATGACACTGCTTTTTGGTAGTTTGTGTTTTATATATAACATTATGCTAGGGATGAGCATTTAGTATTCGGTACCGGTATCCACTTTTTGGAATTTTCGGTATTCGTACTTTCGGTATTAGTATTGGTTCGGTACGGTACCGGTAAAATACTGAATTTTACCTTCAAATAACGATACCGAACTGGTTCGGTACGGTACCGGTACCACTCTCATCCTTATATTGTGCTCTACTGTAGCATTGTGTTTTTGTATAAACTTTGTGTTTTTAAAAATAACATAAATAAAATCAACAAAAAAAGTTGTATGGTAATGATGTTGCTCGTATGAAACCCGTGGTCAGATATAAACAAATGGTATTGGGTACATGTACCGAATTTCTCTAAACGAAAGATCTTAAGTACAAATTCGGAACCGACTTTTGGCGCTCCTAGTATCGGTTCGTTATTGATTTTTACCTTCATACACCGGTACCGTAACCGGTATTTTTGGTACCAGTACCTGTTCGGTATCGGTTGGCACCGAGCTCATCCTTACCCTTGAAAACAAAAAAAAAATCATTAAAAGGTAATCAACAAAAAAATTGTATGACACGGTTGTTTTCCGTACGGTACCCGTGATTAGGGATGAGCAAATGGTACCGAGTAGCAGTACCAAATTTCCAAACTAAAAGATTTTTAATATCAATTCGGTACCGACTTTTGGCATTTTCTGTACTAGGCTGGTGTTGCTTTTTACCTTCATGTACCAATATCGAACATGACCATATGAGTATTTTCGATATCAATACCGGTTCGATACCGGTTGACACCAAGCTTATCCCTACCCGTAATACAAAAAAATCATTAAAGTTAAGGAAAATATGAAAATGTATTTAACTTAAAGAGTAAAGAAAATAATAATTTTCATAATACTAAAACAATAAAAATGTAAAAAATATATATTATTATAATATTAAAGTTATTATTTATTAACTTCTATTATTAATATATAAAATATATAATATATAAAATAATATAATATAATATATAACAATTTTAATATATGATGATATTGTGGGTGGCCACTAAGTACGATCTGTAGGTTAGTTTTATTGTAATATTATGGAAGCATAACTTAAAAACATAAATGGACAGTTCCTACTATGGGACTAAAGTTTTTAATCGACTAAAGTTTTTAATCTTTTTTGATACATATTTCATCGATTGAACAGATTGAACAAATGGTTAAAACTATATTTTATTAAGATTTGTTTTTTGTAAGTAGATTAAAAAAAGTGTATATCATCTTCAGTAGCATTAGTAGTAGAGGTGATATTGAGCATGCTTGATTTCGTATAAACATCGTATTTTCAAGAGACTTTTTGTTATTATATGCGAAATATATTTTTTATTTGTAGTTTTCGACCATGTATTAGCAGTTTATTATTCAGGGTGAACTGTTTTTCGTAGCTTTCGACCATGTTCTCTAACAAAACTGATAAAATCAAGTGTTGTGTTAATGGTAAATATAACTTTTCTCTCATGATAAATAAATAACCCCCCCCCCCCCCTAACTCCAATTTTCTTCAACTTCTTCTTGATAAAATATATAACCTTCCCTACCCTTTCCAACTCCAAGGTTTTTCAACTTCTCTCATGCTAAATAAATAACCTCCCACAGGCCCCACCTCCACTAAGTGCAATTTTCTTAAAAAGGTAGTTCGGGTGGTTAGTAAGTACATGGGGTATTTAGGTAAATATATACTGTCACACCCCGACCACGTAGGACAACAAACCGTGGCGGAAACATCGGGGAGTGTTGCAACAGAAGCTATTGTTTCATAACCATGGACACAAAATAGTTTTGTTTTATTGATAAAATTAAACATTACATTGTCTTAACACATAGAACAAACAAGTTTTATATCATCTATCATAGTTATTATGTCACTAAGGTCTTGTCCAGATCCTATGTGACGCATGCTTCCTAGAAGTCAATCAAGCATCAACACCTGAAACATATGTAAAAACTTAGTCAGCAAAGAAATGCTGGCGAGTACATAAGTTTTATAGGAGTGTTGGATTCATGGCTAGTTTAAATGTTGCAATACTTTATTAAAAACTTTGTTTTAAAAAAGACTATAATATTGCAACTTAAATAACCAACTCAAATCAAGTGGGTTATAGTTTATAAAAACCTCGTAGCCATGATTCTTAACCCAAAAACATTTGTTTTAGTAAAGCAATTTGTAAAACATGTCGTATTAAATCCTTAATAAAATCTCGTTAATAAAACTCGTATGGTTTATATCATTTCGAAAACCTCGTTTGTGTGATATCGTTCCAAAATCGTTTACCCAAGTGAATTAAATAACGCCACGGTATGTAATATGTTGAAAACACTTATACATAAGAAGTACCAGCAGCATATCTACCATGTTTTCACCATATTACACCCGTCCCGTTATCTAAACACTAGCCAAAAACTAATCGTTTACCCAAATTGTTTAACATCGTTTCCAAATTGTTTCCAAATCGTTCCCAAATCGTTTACTCGTTTAAATCGTTTAAATCGTCCTTGTTTTAATTGTGATAACTTATATATGGTCGTCTCGTTAACAACATTCAAACCTTCGTGACTCGATCACCTCGCTTCTCGCTTCTCGAATTAACAAACCACTAAAGGGTAAGTTAACAAACATCAGATTCAGTCGCTACCCACAACCCCCACACATAACCATGGGTGTAGTAAAGTTGTAACACCCCAAAAACGAAAAACGCGATAAATAATAATAAATATCATAAGATTGAAGGTGAATGGTAATATGATACATAAAAAGGGGGTTTTTAAGGTTAATGGTTACAAATATAACAAGACTTAAGGGGGGTAATATGTAAATTATAATTAGTGAGGGTTTAATTATGTTGAAACCATAAAACACACACTCTGTGCGTGTTTGGGATCGAGCAGGAGCAGGGAACAAGGGTTTATCCTTTTGTTCTTGTAAAAATTCACCAAATTAACAAGGAAAAATCGATGTGAATCAGTTGCATGTGGTAAAATCTCGATCAATTACCCATACCCAATCAAGTGGTGAGTCGAATTTCTAGATTTGATAAATTGTAGAACTAGGGTTTCGACCCAATCATGAAATTGTGATATGATTTATGTTGTTTAGATGCTAAGGGTACTCCCTAGAGTAGAAATCATGTTTGATTTTGGTTAATTGAAAGAAAGCCTCTATAAACCCACTTTGTGAAAATTTTGTTATGAATATAGAGATTATAGGGATTGAGAATGTATGTAATTGGATATGTAATTCAGCTTGTAGTACCCGAATGCTAGATGAATTGGTGTAGATTAAAGGAATTGTGAGAATTAGATTGATTATTGATGACACATAGGATGAATTGGTGAGTTATGCTTTAAATGTTGTACACTATGCTTTATTAATGTAACGCCCACTAGGTGCTCGATGAAATGCTTGATAGGATAATTATGTGTAAATTGGAACATAGTGGAATGGAATGTGGGTACTAAACGAAGGGTTGAATGTGTTGATGTAGGCGTGAAGGAGGGAAGTTCGAATTCTAAGAAAGCGGAAGGATCACAAGACCGAGGTATGTTCCGTTGCATACGAAAGTTTACTTTTAAATTGTTAATATTTATATTGGACAACTCTTGTTATAATGTTTATACTATGTTGTAGTGATTATGGTGCTAGTAAACGAATAGCAAATCCCTTGCGGATTTTGCTTATGCTAACGAAGAATTATGCTATGTTATGCTAGTCGACCGGTTCATGTAACTAGGTCGAGTAAGGGTATGAGGCCACCCGACTAGAATGGCTGGTCGTGTAAGTAAAAATCGTGATGCTTGAAGTTCACCCCGTTGTGCGGGTAGAATGTAAGGTTTATGTTGAAAGCAACCAATCCGTTATTACCGGGTTGTGAACGATATGCTTGAATCTCTTGACGAGAAGATAAGCTTACCCATAAAAGGGGTAAATTGAATGCGTAATGGTAACCTTGAATTCAAACGAATGCGGTTAGTAAGTGGTATTGTGAGCGAAATAAGTAATAAGACTAACATTATTGAATTTGTTGTTGAATGTAGGTAAATCCTCGATTTAGGCGTATGGACGGCTTGGAACGTGCACACTTGGTTTACGCCCACCTCACGCTTCCGTTATAAACTACTTTTGAACTGGTTTAAGTTGTGGTCATATGTATTTTTGGTCTATGTAGAAGGTTGTTATCTTGTCGTTGGATAAAAACTTAGTAGTAGTCTTGTCGTGTCTAATGTAAGTTTTGTCCGTTTTAGTACTTGTCAAGATTGTAACTTCGAAGTTTGTTGTGTAAACCGGTGGTAAATGGTTTAAAACGAATAGGTCATGCCGAAATTTCCAAAATTTTTCCTATTCATTCTTTTTGTTTATTTAAGTAGAATATGGGGCGTAACAAGTTGGTATCAGAGCCAAGGTTTGAGGGATTCGAGCGAGGGTGATAATGCTTGAACTCAAACCGATGGCTCACGCAAAAGTGTGCTCGCTCCGAGATCGTCAACGAGGTAAAGTTTCGACTATTCGTTTAGTATGAGAATGTATAATGTATTCACGGTTTAAGGTTTTAAGTTATGTATGCTATAAAATAATGTTGGGGGGGGAATAAGGAGTCTCGAGACCAGCGCGGCTGGAAAACGGACCCGAGAAAGAACTAAAATGATAAAAAAAGAGCTGCAGAGAACTAATAAACGGCTGGCCGTCGCCGACGGCCAGACACCCGTCGCCGACGCCATGCCCCCGTCCGACGCCTTAACACCCTGCCGACGGGTAAAAATCTCCGACGCCCGTTTTAAGAGCCCGTCGCCGACGGGCATCCTAGCCGTCGCCGACGGCTTACACATTGCAGATTGCTGATTTTTCTTGTTTTTCACATTTTGTGGTGCCGGGCTATCCAAGAACTTATTTTATGACTAAATAGAATTCGTTTAAGACTTGATGGGTGTATGAATTCAACAAGAATGAATTCGTAAAAATAGAAAGCGATGAACCGAATTGTATGAGGTGGATTAAGTAAATGTGGACTAATGAACAATGATATACTAAAAGTTTATGAATTGTACTAAACGAAAATATGCTATTGTATAGATGGCTGATGCAAGCAACGTCAATGATGGTGATGATACGATTAGACAAGAAGCATTTGAGAGCAAAGTCACGGAAGTAGCTGAAGGGGTTATACAAGCCAATCTCCCACGATTAGCTCAAGAGGTAGAAAGTAGGGTTTTGGGAGTCGTAGACGCTATGATGACAAGTAAGATCGAAGAGTTAAAAGAATTAATGGAAGGGTCTAAAGATAAAGGCAAGGAACGACGATGTACATATAAAGACTTCATGGCATGTAAACCTACCACGTACGATGGTAAGATCGATCCGATAATGTGCCAAAGATGGATCTTAAGCATGGAGGCGGTGTTTAAACGAAGTCGGTGTGATAAGGAGGATCAAGTGATGTTCGCTACGGGACAACTCACTTTTCAAGCGAAAGAGTGGTGGGATGCTTATAGTAAGGAGATAGGCAAGGACAAACTTCAGACAATGACTTGGCAAGAATTTAAAGAACCTTTCATGAAGTACCATTGCCCTCAGTCAGCCATCGATAAGATTCAAGAAGATTTCTTACGTCTCCGACAGAAAAACGAGACGATAAATGAGATATCTAGTATTTTCCTGGACAAGATGAAGTTTTGTACGGAGTTTGTGCAAACCGAAAGAATGAAGATCAATCGCTTTTACGGGATACTGAAGGCAGAATTCAGGGAATTCATCACTCCCTCGAAATGTGAAACCCTTGATGAGCTTATTAATCTGGCGCAGGATAGAGAAATTGAAATTAGAAGGCAAGAAGAACGTGGTGAGAAGAGACCAAGTGAAAAAGGTACGAGCTCGAGCCCATCAAAAAGGGGAAAGTTTCAAGACCAAGGGAGGAAGGAAAAGTCGAAAGATGGAATCACTCCTTGCAAGACTTGTGGAAAGCTCCATACTGGGGAGTGTCTGTTGGGCAAAAAGGGGTGTTACAAATGCGGCAAGGAGGGACACTCATCTTATCAATGCCCGAGTAGCCCAAAGACTTGCTTCAATTGTTTCGAAAAGGGGCACATCAAATCTGAATGCCCGAAACTCCAGCAAGAGTCGAAGAAGGAAGATAAGAAACAAGAAGGTCCTAGGGCCTAGGGGAGAATGTTCCAAATTACATCCGAAGAAGCCAAGTCTCATCCGAATGTGATTTCAGGTATCTTTTTACTAAACTCCATACCGGTTTATGTTCTGTTCGATACCGGAGCTACTATGTCATTTATTTCGAATGAAATTATACAACACCCGTCCTTTAGAATCGAACGAATGCCAATTCCTCTAGAAGTAGAAATAGCCGATAGTAAGATCTATATGTTACACGAGGTTTGTAGAAACTGCAAATTCACTATAGAAGATGAGGAATTTGACATCGACCTCATACCTATGGTTTTGGGGGAATTTAAAATGATTGTGGGGATGGATTGGTTGGCGCGACACCATGTGGAGATTGATTGTGAAAATAAGGTAATGCTCATCCAGGCTCCAAGTGGAAGACAATTGAGTATTCAAGGAGAGAGAAACGTAGAAACCAAGTTGTGCACCTTGGTCCAAGCTTACAAATACGTACTTAACGGGAGTAGAGCATACTTAGCTTATGTAGGAGATGCCCGACAAACCCTCCCGAAGCTTGAAGACGTTAAGGTCGTGAACGAATTTCCGGATGTATTTCCGGAAGAATTGCCGGGACTCCCTCCCGAAAGGGAGATAGAGTTTCTCATCGAATTAAATCCGGGCGCGAAGCCAGTTGCGAAGACTCCCTATAGACTTGCTCCCACCGAGATGCGAGAATTAATGACACAGTTACAAGATCTCCTAGATAAGGGCTTCATACACCCAAGTGTGTCGCCTTGGGGAGCCCCCGTCCTTTTTGTTAAAAAGAAAGACGGGTCGATGCGTATGTGCATCGACTTTAGAGAATTAAACAAACTGACCATAAAGAACCGCTACCCTTTACCTAGAATTGACGACCTTTTCGATCAATTACAAGGGGCGAGTTGGTTCTCCAAGATAGACCTGCGTTCGGGGTACCATCAAGTTAGAGTACGGGAAGAGGATATTACAAAGACTGCGTTTAGAACCCGTTATGGGCACTATGAATTTCTAGTCATGTCGTTTGGATTGATGAACGCGCCGGCCGTATTTATGGATCTTATGAACCGGGTGTGCCGACCCATGTTAGACAAATCAATAATCGTGTTCATAGATGATATCTTAGTCTATTCGCGAAGCAAAGCTGAGCATGCAAAGCACTTGCGTGAAGTACTCGAAACTCTCCGCAAGGAGAAACTTTACGCAAAATTTCCAAAATGCGCGTTCTGGCTCAGGGAGGTGCAATTTCTAGGCCTCGCGGGATACTACAGGCGGTTCATACAGGATTTCTCGAAGATAGCTCTACCCTTAACCAGACTGACGAGAAAGAAAGAAAAGTTTGTGTGGGGTAAGGAACAGGAAGAGGCCTTTCGTATACTGAAGGAGAAATTGTCGAGTCCTCCGGTCCTGACATTGCCAGATGGAACTGAAGATCTGGTTGTTTATTCAGATGCTTCACACCAGGGGTTAGGTTGTGTTTTGATGCAAAGGGGAAAGGTTATTGCATATGCGTCGCGGCAACTAAAGCCTCACGAGGTAAACTACCCAACACATGATCTGGAATTGGCAGCGGTAGTGTTCGCCTTAAAAATTTGGAGACACTACCTATACGGTACGAAATGTACAATTTACTCGGATCATAAAAGCCTCACGTATTTCTTTGAACAGAAAGAATTCAATATGAGGCAGCGAAGATGGCTGGAACTTATCAAAGATTATGACTGTGATATCCTTTATCACCCGGGAAAAGCAAACGTGGTAGCCGATGCGTTAAGCCGAAGGGAGTATCCGTCTCCTCTCCGTTTAAAGTCCATGAAGATGATAGTTACGCCACAATTACTTGAAACGATACGTGAATCTCAAGTAAAGTCGCTTGGAGCAGAAGACTTAAAGAAAGAAAGATTAAAAGGTGTAATCGATAAATTAGAAGAGAATTCGACCGGACTCAAGACGCGATTCGGCCGAATTTGGATACCCCGATTTTGTGAAGTCAAGGCCGCACTACTCGACGAAGCACATAAGTCACGATATTCGGTCCACCCCGGGGCTACAAAGATGTATCGGGATTTGAAGGCCAATTATTGGTGGCCGGGCATGAAACGCGATATCGTCAAGTACGTCACAAAATGCTTAACGTGCTCCCAAGTAAAAGCGGAACATCAAAAGCCCTACGGGGAATCACAACCTTTGGGGATACCGTTGTGGAAATGGGAGGAACTAACGATGGACTTAATAACCAAGCTTCCAAGAACGAAAAAGGGGCATGATGCAATATGGGTAATCGTAGATCGACTTACGAAGAGCGCCCACTTTCTACCCATTAAAGAAGCATATTCTTTCGAGAAAATGGCAGAAATTTACATGAACGAGATTGTGTCTCGACACGGGGTGCCTGTGTCAATTGTCTCGGATCGGGACACTAGATTTACCTCTCGTTACTGGCAAAGATTTCACGAAAGTGTGGGGACGAAATTACATATAAGTACCGCCTACCACCCTCAAACTGACGGCCAGTCAGAAAGAACCATTCAAACACTTATTGACATGCTGAGGGCGTGTGCTTTAGATTTTGGGGGAAGCTGGGATGACCATTTACCGCTTGTGGAATTTTCTTATAACAATAGTTACCATAGTGGCATTCAAATGGCACCTTACGAATTACTATACGGAAGAAAATGTAGAACACCCGTATATTGGGGTAAGGTGGGGCAAAGGGAGCTTGCGAAAAGTGATTTAATAGCAGTGACGAATGAAAAGATTGAATTGATTAGAGCTCGTTTGAAAGCAGCCCAGGATCGACAAAAAGCTTATACAGACAAGAGAAAGCGCCATATTGAATTTCAAGTTGGGGATTTTGTCCTATTGAAGGTGTCGCCATGGAAAGGCATAATCCGCTTTTGTAAGCGGGGTAAGTTAGGCCCTCGGTATATCGGATCGTTTAAAATCTTGGCTCGAGTTGGAAGGGTTGCGTATCGATTAGAATTACCGCCTACTCTAGACGGAATTCACAATACCTTCCACGTGTCGCAGTTGAGAAAGTGTCTTGCGGATGAAACTGCACTAGTACCTCTCGATGACATTGAGTTAGACGAGGGGTTGAATTATGTCGAAAGACCAATAGCCATCAAAGATGTCAAGGTGAAGAGGCTCCGCAACAAGGCTGTCCGACAAGTGTTGGTACAATGGCAACACCGAAAGGGGTCAGAACTCACATGGGAAGCGGAAGATGAAATGAGGAGGCACTATCCATTTCTTTTTGGTATGTACACGTTTAAGATTGTTATATGTCCAGGTTTCGGGGACGAAACCTCTTTTAAGGGGGGTAGACTTGTAACACCCCAAAAACGAAAAACGCGATAAATAATAATAAATATCATAGGATTGAAGGTGAATGGTAATATAATACATAAAAAGGGGGTTTTTAAGGTTAATGGTTACAAATATAACAAGACTTAAGGGGGGTAATATGTAAATTATAATTAGTGAGGGTTTAATTATGTTGAAACCACAAAACACTCACTCTGTGCGTGTTTGGGATCGAGCAGGAGCAGGGAACAAGGAAAAATCGATGTGAATCAGTTGCATGTGGTAAAATCTCGATCAATTACCCATACCCAATCAAGTGGTGAGTCGAATTTCTGGATTTGATAAATTGTAGAACTAGGGTTTCGACCCAATCATGAAATTGTGATATGATTTGTGTTGTTTAGATGCTAAGGGTACTCCCTAGAGTAGAAATCATGTTTGATTTTGGTTAATTGAAAGAAAGCCTCTATAAACCCACTTTGTGAAAATTTTGTTATGAATATAGAGATTATAGGGATTGAGAATGTATGTAATTGGATATGTAATTCAGCTTGTAGTACCCGAATGCTAGAAAAATTGATGTAGATTAAAGGAATTGTGAGAATTAGATTGATTATTGATGGCACATAGGATGAATTGGTGAGTTATGCTTTAAATGTTGTACACTATGCTTTATTAATGTAACGCCCACTAGGTGCTCGATGAAATGATTGATAGGATAATTATGTGTAAATTGGAACATAATGGAATGGAATGTGGGTACTAAACGAAGTGTTGAATGTGTTGATGTAGGCGTGAAGGAGGAAGGTTCGAATTCTAAGAAAGCGGAAGGATCACAAGACCGAGGTATGTTCCGTTGCATACGAAAGTTTACTTTTAAATTGTTAATATTTATATTGGACAACTCTTGTTATAATGTTTATACTATGTTGTAGTGATTATGGTGCTAGTAAACGAATAGCAAATCCCTTGCGGATTTTGCTTAAGCTAACGAAGAATTATGCTATGTTATGCTAGTCGACCGGTTCATGTAACTAGGTCGAGTAAGGGTATGAGGCCACCCGACTAGAATGGGTGGTCGTGTAAGTAAAAATCGTGATGCTTGAAGTTCAACCGGTTGTGCGGGTAGAATGTAAGGTTTATATTGAAAACAACCAATCCGTTATTACCGGGTTGTGAACGATATGCTTGAATCTCTTGACGAGAAGATAAGCTTACCCATAAAAGGGGTAAATTGAATGCATAATGGTAACCTTGAATTCAAACGAATGCGGTTAGTAAGTGGTATTGTGAGCGAAATAAGTAATAAGACTAACATTATTGAATTTGTTGTTGAATGTAGGTAAATCCTCGATTTAGGCGTATGGACGGCTTGGAACGTGCACACTTGGTTTACGCCCACCTCACGCTTCCATTATAAACTACTTTTGAACTGGTTTAAGTTGTGGTCATATGTATTTTTGGTCTATGTAGAAGGTTGTTATCTTGTCGTTGGATAAAAACTTAGTAGTAGTCTTGTCGTGTCTAATGTAAGTTTTGTCCGTTTTAGTACTTGTCAAGATTGTAACTTCGAAGTTTGTTGTGTAAACAGGTGGTAAATGGTTTAAAACGAATAGGTCATGCCGAAATTTCCAAAATTTTTCCTATTCATTCTTTTTGTTTATTTAAGTAGAATATGGGGCGTAACAAAAGTAACGGGATTTGTCAGATCCTATGGTACCATAACCTAATACTGGTCGGCTTGATCAATGCTAATGAATGTCATTTGTTATGTAACTACAACCATCAAGTTTTGTTCAAATTATTGAAATCGTTATTAGTTTAGTAAAAATCGTTTTAATCGTTTTTGAAATCATCGTTTAAACCTTGAAAACATTTCATACATATGAATCACCCCAAAACATTTAAAAACAGTAAAATAGGGGAACTATGTACTCACATGGAGTGCAAAGTATCCCCAATCAATAGAACTTCAACAAACTCGAGCAAACTAGAGAAATCAAACAGCACCTAGTAATCGAATCACTAGTCAAACAATAGACGCCTAAATCGGAAGATCGGACAGAATGAGGACTTGTAAACCAAATGAGTGTTGGAACTCATCTGATATGGTTTAAAAAGGCCTATATTCTAAATCGGAACTTAACCTTAGTGCTTTCGACCCATTGTGACCCATTAAGGTAGCTCACGCTACTTTAACGCGTCGTGCGCGCAAAAGCGCATTCGAGACGTCTAACTAGTCCTTATGACAAGTATTATATGCCCATACATGTTTAATTATGTTAAATAATTAGTTACGTGTCAAAAATTTAGGTCACATATGCTTAATTACCAATTATGTATGAAAAGGGTATTTTGGTAGTTTACCAAAGGCACATAAACTACTTATCATGCGACTAATCAAACCTAAGTGACCATAAGGTATAACCTCGGAGGGTTATTCCCTATGCTACTATGGTCACTAAACATGTTTGGTCGGATCCTAACGATCGACCAAACGGGTCGTGTTCCAAAGTCTAAGCGGGTGTTTATTCCGCTTGACTTACGGCTCTACACAAGCACCAAACTAAAAAGTGACGAGCTAAACATGCTAGAACATGTTTAGTTAACTTAGAAAACAGGTTTTGATATCAAAACAACCGGTTTTGACATCCTAGAGTAGTTTGGTTACAAAATACGCGAGAAAACGCATTTTGGCCGAAACTACGACTCGTCACTAAGCCTAGATAACGTGGTAATCAGTAGGTATAGTCACTTAGGGACTATAACCATCGTGATTACGCTCACGTTATGAATTTCAAACGAACTCCGCGTTGACCATAAACTGGTCAAAGCAGAAAGTCAAACGCAGTTTGACTTTAACGCTAAAACGAATGAAAAGAACGAAAGAACGCTTACAAAAGGTCCCCGCAAGATTTGATTCCGATTTTTCTCTCAGGTAGGAAGCATATACTTCCACTTAGAGAGCATAAATCAGATTTCAAATTGTGGGTTTTGAAGTGAAATGGATGGGGTATATATAGGATTTCTAGAACCGTTAAGATCGTTCGTCGAAAAACGTGCTTTGATCTAGACCTTACATGTGGGCACATGGTTTTCTAAAACCATGGGAGCCCCTAATGTGGACTATGTTCATTGAATACCAGCCCATGGCTTTGCAAAACCATGGGTGAAAACCATCAACACTTCAAAATGGACTAGGTTCATTGAATCTGCCAGAAATTTCAAAAATGGCCCCTGCACTTATAAAACTTGATTTTTTTGCACTTTTAAGTCCGTTTAACCCCATTTCAAGGTTCTAAAATAAAGTTAAACTATAGGGATCTTAAAATGTGCTCAAAACATCTCGGATGTCGGTTCGTTTGGTCGTATGGTTGCGTTGTTCGGTTAATTACGATGGAAATCGTAATGAACGCAAAAACGATCCAAATTAAGCGACGAATGGAATTTTATCATGCCAAACACTAAAACATAATATTTTAATGATTACATGAATTTTTGGATGTCCGGATATATTCAGGACGTAAGATATGTGCAAAAATGCAAACTTATGCACTTTTGACGCTTTTAGTCTCTATTGATCAAATACGTTCATTTTAGCATACCGAACCCCTCAAAGCCTATTTCTAAGCTATGTAAAGGATATTTATGGTATGTTTAACTTATGATCAAGTTCCAGAGTGTTCGTTACTACACAAATCGGTATAGTTTCACAGTTTGACACAAATAGTCCCTGCGATCGAACAAGGTTGATTTTAACACACCAAACCATCTAGAACTTATTTCTAAGTTATGTGGAGGTTATTTAAGATATGTTAAGCCTATTTCACTATTCCAGAGTGTTTGTTGCATTAAACTGGTTATATTTACGCATCAGTGCGCGTATAACCTTCCAGAAAGTGATTTAGAGCTTGAAATTGGAATTGAATCGAATTGTAAAATCACCAAACACAAATACACACAAAATAACACCAAAACACATATAATAACACCAAAGCACATTGTTTTATTAATAATCAACATTGTTTTATATCGTACATCGATTACAGAGCACAGTTGTCACAGTCTCCCCTACTTCAGGAAATTTCGTCCCGGAATTTTAACTAGAGGAAGCTTGTGAAAACAAATGCGGATATTTGGTCATCATTTGGTCCTTACGTTCCCAAGTAAATTCTGGGCCACGTTTGGACTCCCAACGAACTTTAACCAAATGAATCCGTTTGTTCTTCAACTATTTGAATGTACGGTCCACTATCTCCATGAGTTTCTCGACAAAGTGCATCGTTTCATCGATTCGGATCTCGTCGAGAGGAATGTGAAGATCAGCGTCAGCTAAACACTTTCGCAAATTGGACACGTGAAAAGGTGAATGAATATTTCCAAGCTCTGGAGGTAGTTCTAGTCGATAGGCAACCTTCCCAATTCTTTCCACAATCTTGAATGGTCCCACATATCGAGGTGCAAGTTTTCCTCTCTTTCCAAATCTCACGACTCCTTTCCAAGGTGAAACCTTGAGTAGGACACGATCTCCGACTTGAAATTCTAAGGGCTTGCGTCGCATATCCGCATAACTCTTTTGACGGCTTCGAGCTGTCACAAGATTATCGCGGATTTTCTTGATTTTGTCTGTTGTTTCCGTAACGAGCTCAGGTCTAGTAAGCGAAGCTTCCCCGATCTCATTCCAAAAGACAGGTGAACGACATTTTCGACCGTAGAGAGCTTCGAATGGTGCCATACTAATACTAGCATGATAGCTGTTGTTGTAAGAGAACTCGATCAATGGAAGATGAGAATCCCAATTACCACCAAAGTCTATCACGCATGCTCTAAGCATATCCTCCAAAGTTTGAATCGTTCGCTCAGATTGACCATCTATTTTGGGATGATAAGCAGTGCTTAGATTTAGTTGGGTTCCCAAAGCAGATTGCATGGTCTTCCAGAAATGAGATGAAAATCGAGCATCACGATCAGAAATGATATCCAAAGGAACACCATGTCGAGATACAATCTCATCAACATAAATCTTTGCAAGTTTATCAGCAGATAGATCCTCGCGAATTGCAATAAAATGAGCTGATTTCGTTAATCGATCGATAAAAACCCAAATAGCATCGTGACCTTTAGATGTTCGCGGTAGCTTAGTGATGAGATCCATCGCAAGGTTCTCCCACTTCCAAACCGGTATCTCTGGTCGTACAAGCAAACCAGAAGGTCGTTGATGTTCAGCCTTGACTTTAAGACAAGTTAGGCATTTCTATACATACAAGGCAACATCTTTCTTCATACCAGGCCACCAGAACTTAGTACGAAGATCCTTGTACATTTTATCAGCACCAAGATGGATAGAATATCGAGACTTGTGAGATTCGTCCATCACTAGGGTGTGAAGATCGTCTTGTTTCGGAATCCACAAACGATCCTTGAAGTAGAGTAAACCATCGCCTTTCCTTTCGAGCTTAAGCTCAAGTTGAAGCGGCAACTCCACACCTATCAAATTTTGTGAAACACAAAATTGCTGAGCTTGAAGAACACGAGTTTGAAGATCAGATAGCGTTTGAACAGAATGAAGCTTGACTCGCTCTTTTCGACTAAGCGCATCGGCCACGACATTCGCCTTACCAGGATGGTAGCGAATCTCGCAATCGTAATTGTTCAAGAGTTCAACCCAACGTCGTTGCCTCATGTTCAGCTCTTTCTGATTAAGAATATGCTGGAGACTTTTGTGGTCCATGAAAACCACACACTTCGTTCCATAGAGGTAGTGTCTCCAGATTTTAAGCGCGAAAACCACAGCTCCTAACTCAAGATCATGAGTCGTATAGTTCTTCTCGTGAACTTTCAACTGTCTAGATGCATATGCTATAACCTTATCTCGTTACATGAGGACGCAACCAAGGCCTAAGTTGGACGCATCACAATAGACAACGAAATCATCGCTTCCCTCGGGCAGAGATAGAACAGGAGCATTACATAACTTCTGCTTCAGCGTTTGGAACGCTTCTTCTTATTTGGGTCCCCACTCAAAAGGCTTATTCTTCTGAGTCAAATCAGTGAGTGGAACCGTTGTCTTCGAGAAATTAGAAATGAATCGACGATAATAACCAGCAAGACCAAGAAAAGATCGAATCTCTGTAGGTGTCGTCGGTGTACTCCAATCCTTAATAGCAACAATCTTGGATGGATCCACATGAATACCCTGCTCGTTGACTATATGACCCAGAAACTGAACTTCTTTAAGCCAGAATTCACACTTGGAGAATTTAGCGAAAAGTTGTTCCTTCTTAAGGAGTTCCAACGTTAAGCGAAGGTGTTGCTCGTGATCGGCTCGAGTCTTCGAATAAATGAGAATATCGTCGATGAATACAATAATGAACTTGTCTAAATAGGGTTTACAGACCCTATTCATTAAGTCCATAAAGATAGCTGGAGCATTTGTCAAGCCAAAAGGCATGACTGTGAACTCGTAATGCTCATATCTCGTGCGGAAAGCAGTTTTGGGAATATCTTCTTCGAGAACACGAAGTTGATGATACCCAGAACGCAGATCGATCTTAGAAAAACATGAAGCACCTTGCAGCTGGTCAAAGAGATCATCAATTCAAGGTAGGGGATATCGATTCTTGATGGTAAGTTTATTAAGCTCACGATAATCGATACACATTCGAAAAGACCCATCTTTCTTTTTCACGAAGAGGACAAGAGCTCCCCAAGGTGAATAACTCGGACGGATGAATCCTTTATCAGATAGCTCTTGAAGTTGTTTTGATAACTCTTGCATCTCTGATGGTGCAAGACGATAAGGTGCTTTCGCAATCGGGTTGGCATTGGGTACAAGGTTGATATGAAACTCAACTTGACGAACTGGAGGCAAACCAGGCAGTTCATCAGGAAACACCTCCGGATAATCCCGAACAATCGGAATATCCTGAATACTCTTACTCTTGCCTTTCTCCTCGGTGACATGTGCTAGAAAAGCAACATATCCTTTTCTCAAATAACTTTGGGCCTTTGTACATGACATAAGCTTCAAACCGCCAGATGGCTTCTCACCACGTATCTCCAGAACATCACCAGAAGACAAAGGAATACGAGAAATCTTATCGAAACAAACTACCTCAGCGTGGTGTTTGGTTAACCAATCCATTCCAACGATAATGTCGAAGCTCCCAAGTTGCATCGGCGTGAGGTCAATAGGAAAAAGATGGTTATCGGGGTTCAACTGACAATCATGAATAACAGAGTCGAGGACAAGAGGTTTACCAGTAGCAACTTCGACAGATAAGGGTTTCCTCAATTTAGTTCTAGGTATCGCAAGCAAAGGTTCAAAAGATAACGAAACAAAACTTCTATCGGCACCAGAATCAAAAAGAATAGATGCGGGTCGATTGTTAACAAGAAACGTACCATTGACAACAAAGGTACCATTGAAAATGAGGTTGTCAACTCGAGCCTCGTTTGCATTCAAATTGAATGCTCGTCCACGAGCGGGATCGATCATTGGAAAAACAAAAGAGGCATTGAAAACATTGACAAAACACAAGAAAGGTGATCATTTATTCGTTACCTCGAACAAACAAACGACACGCAGTGACTAATCAAAGTAAATGGGTCAATATAATGTATCAACGAAGACATGCTCGCCTATAAGTGAACACTCACCCCAAGAGTTCCCAGGTAAGAGTGACTGGTCCGATTATGTGGATTTGTACGAACACTCTAGCCTTAGACAGAAAACTCAGAGTACAGGCATTCACTCTTCCAGTTTGCACGTGTTCACATTATTTAGATCCAAACTTTGACGAGATTTTGAAAATTCAAAAGGCACTAAGCCAAATATGAATCAAACTGGAAGGGTTCAAAACCTAGTAATCAATCATCCTAGAACGGATGATTAATTTTCGAAGCAGATTCGGATTTGTGTTCTATCACCTATGGATAGGTGACGGTATTGTTTTAAAATCTAAACACAAGTAAACTTGTGTTAGGGTCCTAAAGTTATAGTCTAGGTCAAAGCATTACTAATAACCTAATTCCCTATAACCATTGGCTCTGATACCAACTTCTTCTGTCACAACCCGACCATGTAGGACAACAAACCGTGGCGGAAACGTCGGGGAGTGTTGCAACAGAAGCTATTGTTTCATAACCATGGATACAAAATAGTTTTGTTTTATTGATAAAATTAAACATTACATTGTCTTAACACATAGAACAAACAAGTTTTATATCGTCTATCATAGTTATTATGTCACTAAGGTCTTGTCCAGATCCTATGTGACGCATGCTTCCTAGAAGTCAATCAAGCATCAACACCTGAAACATATGTAAAAACTTAGTCAGCAAAGAAATGCTGGCGAGTACATAGGTTTAATAGGAGTGTTGGATTCATGGCTAGTTTAAATGTTGCAATACTTTATTAAAAACTTTGTTTTAAAAAAGAGTATTATATTGCAACTTAAATAACCAACTCAAATCAAGTGGGTTATAGTTTATAAAAACCTCGTAGCCATGATTCTTAACCCAAAAACATTTGTTTTAGTAAAGCAATTTGTAAAACATCTCGTATTAAATCGTTAATAAAACTCGTATGGTTTATATCATTTCGAAAACCTCGTTTGTGTGATATCGTTCCAAAATCGTTTACCCAAGTGAACTAAATAACGCCACGGTTTGTAATATGTTGAAAACACTTATATATAAGAAGTACCAGCGTCGTATCTACCATGTTTTCACCATATTACACCCGTCCCGTTATCTAAACACTAGCCAAAAACCAATCGTTTACCCAAATTGTTTAACATCGTTTCCAAATCGTTCCCAAATCGTTTACTCGTTTAAATCGTTTAAATCGTCCTTGTTTTAATTGTGATAACTTATATATGGTCGTCTCGTTAACAACATTCAAACCTTCGTGACTCGATCATCTCGCTTCTCGCTTCTCGAATTAACAAACCACTAAAGGGAAAGTTAACAAACATCAGATTCAGTCCCTACCTACAACCCCCAAACATAACCATGGGTGTAGTAAAGTAACGGGATTTGTCAGATCCTATGGTACCATAACCTAATACTGGTCGGCTTGATCAATGCTAATGAATGTCATTTGTTATGTAACTACAACCATCAAGTTTTCTTCACATTATTGAAATCGTTATTAGTTTAGTAAAAATCGTTTTAATCGTTTTTGAAATCATCGTTTAAACCTTGAAAACATTTCATACATATGAATCACCCCAAAACATTTAAAAACAGTAAAATAGGGGAACTATGTACTCACACGGAGTGCAAAGTATCCTCAATCAATAGAACTTCAACAAACTCGAGCAAACCAGAGAAATCAAACAACACCTAGTAATCGAATCACTAGTCAAACAATAGACGCCTAAATCGGAAGATCGGACAGAATGAGGACTTGTAAACCAAATGAGTGTTGGAACTCATGTGATATGGTTTAACAAGGCCTATATTCTAAATCGGAACTTAACCTAAGTGTTTTCGACCCATTGTGACCCATTAAGGTAGCTCACGCTACTTTAACGCGTCGTGCGCGCAAAAGCGCATTCGAGACGTCTAACTAGTCCTTATGACAAGTATTATATGCCCATACATGTTTAATTATGTTAAATAATTAGTTACGTGTCAAAAATTTAGGTCACATATGCTTAATTACCAATTATGTATGAAAAGGGTATTTTGGTAGTTTACCAAAGGCACATAAACTACTTATCATGCGACCAATCAAACCTAAGTGACCATAAGGTATAACCTCGGAAGGTTATTCCCTATGCTACTATGGTCACTAAACATTTTGGTCGGATCCTAATGATCGACCAAACGGGTCGTGTTCGAAAGTCTAAGTGGGTGTTTATTCCGCTTGACTTACGACTCTACACAAGCACCAAACTAAAAAGTGACGAGCTAAACATGCTAGAACATGTTTAGTTAAGTTAGAAAACAGGTTTTGATATTAAAACAACCGGTTTTGACATCCTAGAGTAGTTTGGTTACAAAATACGCGAGAAAACGCATTTTGGCCGAAACTACGACTCGTCACTGAGCCTAGATAACGTGGTAATCAGAAGGTATAGTCACTTAGGGACTATAACCATCTTGATTACGCTCACGTTATGAAGTTCACACGAACTTCGCGTTGACCATAAACTGGTCAAAGCAGAAAGTCAAACGCAGTTTGACTTTAACGCTAAAACGAATGAAAAGAACGAAAGAACGCTTACAAAAGGTCCCCGCAAGATTTGATTCCGATTTTTCTCTCAGGTAGGAAGCATATACTTCCACTTAGAGAGCATAAATCAGATTTCAAATTGTGGGTTTTGAAGTGAAATGGATGGGGTATATATAGTATTTCTAGAACCGTTAAGATCGTTCGTCGAAAAACGTGCTTTGATCTAGACCTTACATGTGGGCACATGGTATTCTAAAACCATGGGAGCTCCTAATGTGGACTATGTTCATTGAATACCATCCCATGGTTTTGCAAAACCATGGGTGAAAACCATCAACACTTCAAAATGGACTAGGTTCATTGAATTTGCCAGAAATTTCAAAAATGGCCCCTGCACTTGTAAAACTTGATTTTTTTTTGCACTTTTAAGTCCCTTTAACCCCATTTCAAGGTTCTAAAATAAAGTTAAACTATAGGGATCTTAAAATGTGCTCAAAACATCTCGGATGTCGGTTCGTTTGGTCGTACGGTTGCGTTGTTCGGTTAATTACGATGGAAATCGTAATGAACGCAAAAACGATCCAAATTAAGCGACGAATGGAATTTTATCATGCCAAACACTAAAACATAATGTTTTAATGATTACATGAATTTTTGGATGTCCGGATATATTCAGGACGTAAGATATGCGCAAAAATGCAAACTTATGCACTTTTGACGCTTTTAGTCTCTATTGATCAAATACGTTCATTTTAGCATAGCGAACCCCTCAAAGCCTATTTCTAAGCTATGTAAAGGATATTTATGGTATGTTTAACTTATGATCAAGTTCCGGAGTGTTCGTCACTACACAAATCGGTATAGTTTCACAGTTTGACACAAATAGTCCCTACTATCGAACAAGGTTGATTTTAACACACCAAACCATCCAGAACTTATTTCTAAGTTATGTGGAGGTTATTTAAGATATGTTAAGCCTATTTCACTATTCCGGAGTGTTTGTTGCATTAAGCTAGTTATATTTACGCATCAGTGCGCGTATAACCTTCCAAAAAGCGATTTAGAGCTTGAAATTTGAATTGAATCGAATTGTAAAATCACCAAACACAAATACACACAAAATAACACCAAAACACATATAATAACACCAAAGCACATTGTTTTATTAATAATCAACATTGTTTTATATCGTACATCGATTACAGAGCACAGTTGTCACATATACACTAAGTACACAGTGTTGTGCTTTTTTTTTTACATGGAGTTGTGCTTTTACAAAGGCGTATGTTTTTTGAGTAACATAGTGTTTTTATGTAATATTGTGTTATTTGTTATTGTGTTTTTATATGCCATTTTTTGTAGTTGTTTGTGTTTTATATATAATATTGTGTTCTACTATAGCATTGGGTTTTATGTGGAATACTGTGTGTACAAGGAATGACTTTCTTTGCTATCAGCGCGTAATTTTGTTATGATGCTTTGTACCTTGGATTTGTTTTACACATTTCTATTGTCTTTGTTGTATGCATTTGTAATTGAAATATGTCCATTATATGTTTGAAGCTATTTTGTTAGTGTTTGTTTTTTCCTTAAAAATTTTTGAGTTGTACATAACGAAGTAAAGATGTTATCTTACACAAGTCAATGTTTAGTAGTAAGTAATCAAGTTTTTCTTTCAGGAGAGCCTATGAAGGATCAAATGATTCAGCTGTCACCCTCCATGCCTCTCATGGAACCTTCAAATTTTGTATGGTCATGTATAGGTGACCCGCTCACAAACCAAATTTTTTTATTACCAATTTCTTGAAGGTAAGGAAGCCACAGACCACATAATTTGCAATTCATCCATGTAGCTAGAACATGGGGCATTCAATCTATTTCCAAAGATGTTGCCAATTGGTCCACTTTTGGCTACCAACATGTAACACCTCGAATTTTTGTGTCCAATAATGTGTTAACACGTGTCATTTGTTTACACGTGGCATTGATATGAAATAAAGGACTAATATTGACAAACCTTGAAAGTATATAAATTCGAGGGTTATAAATGTCAACAAGGGTAAATATACTGTATAGTAACCCTAAATAATGCTTGAACCTTCAAACGAATAAATCATAGATCGTACAGAAGCGAAACGCGAAAGAAAGTGAGAGATTACGAGCTACAGGGGTTAACTGTGTCAACATGTTTAATTATACCTCTGAGTGACCCTTTAATGCTCCCGAGGCTTTGTAACAGTATTATACACTCACTAGAATGTAATATATAAATTTCGCGAAGTTTCGTTATGAAACAAGAAAGTTACGATCGAATTCGTAGAAGAAGGGTTAAAAGCGTCAATAATGAAAGTTAAGGCTTTCTGAATAATTAATAAACTAACCGGGGACTTAACAACGCGGGTAAATAACACGAGGTCCCTAGTTGTAATTAACCGAGGGCCAAACCGCAAAGTTACCCCTTCAAACCCGAAGGGTCAGGTAAATCATTACGAAAGATTTCGTTATTAATTACCCGATTCTGTCATCATTGCAAAAGATTTAAAAGTTCTGAAAATATAACCTCTCGCGGCCCGCGTGAGGTTTTGGCTTAAGTTGAGGCGGGCCGCGAGCCTCCTCTTTTGCACGCCTGAAGTTTGAATCTCAGGCGGCCCGCGTAAAAGTAGCATGGATTCTCCATGCGGGCCGCGTGGGACGCCCAGATGCAGAAAGTTTGTAACTACATGCCTTTTGAGCATTATGAACGATCAAACATCAATAAATGAGGCATGGGCACCCTATACTTGACCCATAGCTCCAGGGGACACATGCCCATCATCCATGATCAGTTGTAGGCTGTTGTGTGTTGATCTTGAGCTCATTTTTCACTATAAATAGCCATGTTGTGGTCATAACATTCACACAACTCAAACTCTTCTATCTGATCATTCTAAGAAGCTCTCTAGCATTCTCTTCTGCTCTCTAAGCAAGATACAACTTCTGTAAGTCGTTCAAATCCATTTTGGTCATATATTTCCATAGTTTTAGCTTATAAACTCAACCGTCGTAACTAACGGTTGTGATAGTGATAAATCACAAATGGTCCAGTGAATTGCCGGATCAAAAGTAGTTTCGAGTTGGTATTTATGTGGGTAATAAACCCCTAAAAGGGTTCCCTCTGATCACCACTCTAACTATGTCAAATATCGAGTCAAACGCGCACTTAAAAAGTCAACAGAAAGTCGTTTTGCCATTTTGTACATAATCTGTAATGTATATGCTATGAAACCTGTTTTGACAATCATAAAACATGATAATAAGTATATAAACTTGTTTGCGCTCGTTTGAATCGACCATTCGCTATATTGACCCGGTTCGGAGCCGAATGTCGCAAAAGTTTGACTTTTGCTTTGACTTCAGTTCTGACCCGTTTATTGAGGTATAAATATGCCTTAGGACTCTCTTAGGACCAGGTTACATGATGGTATAAACCTCTGTGATCGGTTCATGAGTTATCCGAGTCTTTTGCACATTTCCGTTAATCGCCTAAAAGTTGACCGTAACGCCATTTTGAAAATAAAACGAGTATTTCGGACACGTGAACGGACCAGAACCTTGCTTATTAAATTATAAGCATGTCCTTAAAGTTTCACGTCAATCCGAGGTCTAGAATGAGAGTTATGCTAAATAGCGCAATTAAAGTAAACTTTTGTAATAAACGGCGCAATTAGCATAACGCCTATCTAAACCAAGATTTCGTCACCAAAACTTTTACCCACTGTATTAAAATAATATTTTGGGAATTTTAAAGATTTTTAATAATTTTTACCTCGCTCATAACCTGTGGTTATGGCTACGGTTCGGTAAATACCGAATATGCCCTTTTCGGCCAAAACTTGAGTTCTACAAGGTCTTTTGACCTGATTCCAGTTGCTACTGATTTTAAATAATAAATAAAGTATTTTAGACTTTATAAACTGTTCGGGAAACTCATATTTCCTGTAGAACTCGAAAAGCCCTTTTAAAGTCTTTAAAATGACCGAAAAGCCCCTACGGGGCGTAATAGTAACTTAAACTCGTTACAGGCATCACGGAAGGTATCCTACTGATACCACAACCTCTTTGAGGCATATTGACTTAGGAAATAAGCGTAAGACTCTCATGGTTAACCGTTTCGCCTATTGCGCGCACGGTTCGGCTTATGAAACTAGTTTTCATAAATTAGCCGATACGGGTCAAATTATATTATTTGAACCCCAAAATCCAGAGTGTGAACCTTGAACCCATACAAAACAAGTCTCTGAACTTGTTTGGGGCAGAATCACATTCCATTCTCGGTTTTCGCCTTTTCGCGCGATTAAACCATATTTATATCCCGGAACCAACCGGTCTAGGCTACGGCCAATATAAAGACCCGTTAGGATTCTAAGAGGTTAATTAAAACCTTCGTTCCAGATTAGGAGCCCAGTAAAAGCTATCGGTGATTTAATCAAATTAAGGGATATACTTGCAAAGATAAATACTTTAACTTATTTCCCCTATATGGGCTTGGGTTACGGTATATTAATACCGCTTGATTGAGCATTATATTTTTCCATCGCTTAGGTGGTTAATTAAATAATATGATTGGCTCATTTAAACAGTTTTGTTTCTTAAAAGCCTTTGGGGGGTTTAATGACCGTTGTCCCGGATATCCTTGGCATCATTTTACGAAATGGCCACGACCATCGACATCCCGGTGTAGGCGTACACCCGGTATATATTGTCGACATTAAATTAAAAGACGTAGCCGTTGGTTTTTATACTACGGTTTTACGCAATGTGGTGTGTCTATAAATCTTTAACCCGGCACGACCCGGGCTACTGAACGCATAAAAGAACATGTAAAACGTTCACAAGATTTTAATAATTTTCCCAAGTTATAAAAGAGTTTGTGCCTTGTGCATTCAAGTCAATTTTAATAAACATTTTCAAATGTGTCAGTAGAATGTATTTACCAGTGTAAACTGACGTATTTTCCCCAAAAAGATTAAGTGCAGGTACTATACGAAATGGGCTGGTATTAGCTTCCTAAGCATCACGAATAGTCTCGCAAACTCGATGCCGTATCTGAATGAACAATATTTTATTATTATTTTGATCCGCTGTGGATACATTCGACTTCTGTAATACATTTGATATTACAACCAGAGGTTGAAGTATATATTATCTTTAAAGCTTCCGCTGTGCATTTATATAATTGTGTGGTTTAACTATATTGTTGCCAACATCGTCACGGTAATCCCCCACCGGGCCCACCGGTGAGACACGTGGAAATCGGGGTGTGACACAACATATCCACAAAGCAGGTAGGCCACTTCTGGAATGAAGACTCCACGTGCCTAACATGGCTTGATCAACAGACAGTCTGCTCGGTCACATCTGTTGTATTTGGGAGCCTTACAATTTTTGGCCAGCTGCAGTTTAAAGAGCTGGCGTTAGGACTCGAGGATGCCCAAACGCCATTCTTGTAGCAAGAATTTGCATCACAATTTGTATATTGCCAAAAGAGGCTTGTAATTGATCCATAAAAGATCATAATGTCAATTGAGGTGCAATGGCCATTAGACATACTTTGAGTTATGTACCTTTACTTTTTATACGAAATCGATACTTTGCATTATGATTTTCCATTCTTTTGGTTCTAAAGTCGCACCCCCTCAAAACGAGGACGCCAATGAGCCTGCCTTCCTTCTCCCTAGGGAGATAGAAGAATGGCTTAACGATGTATGAGGGGCCCTTCCTGGAGAAGAAGTTCTTCTAACCACATTTAACCGAGAAAACTATCTTTTTCGGAAATTTTGCGCTTAAAATAAACTATAGGCTAGGACTTCTTTGTAGTTTTCAATTTCTTGTGTTTCATGGCCCACTTATCTAAATTTAGTTTATGCTTTTATTTTCTAGGAACTAATGTAATTCGCTCTTTAATGAATGATGGCTTCTAAGTATTAAATGGTGTTTGGATGATATAATGGATAAAATACACTCGGAATGGTGGAGGTTACTAAGGGAAACTTGAACCCACACCCCATGCACAAAAACAGAGCCTCCCGACAATTTTTCTTCATTACAGCAAGTTCAGCACGGGGCCGTGCTCAGCCCAACACGCCCCGTGCCCGAGGTTCTGCAGAAAACGCCCAGTTCAGGTAACTGGACACGGGGCCGTGTTCACTGAACACACCCCCCTGCCCAGCCTTCTGTAAACCATGATACTGGCGATCTGAACACGGGCCGTGCCCGAATCAACACGGGCCCGTGCCCAGACGCCCAGTAACATAAATTTTTGTTTTTAAACACCTTTTTACACATTCAATCAACCTAAAAATTTATTTTTGGGACACATTGAGAACAATGTATAATTTAAGTGTGGGGGGGGGGGATGCTAAAACCTTGAATTTTGCAAGTCCTAATAACAACCCTTACACAAAACTCTATTGGAACCTCTAATCACCCCAATTTCTTTCAAAAAACTTTTCATTCTTTTACTTGTCTTGGTTTAATTTGGGAATAACAAGTTCTAAAAAGGTTATATTTTTACAAATTTACAACCGATAGCGTTGTGATAAAAAGAACTAACATAAGAAAATTATGAAACGACATGACAAATCTAGTTAAAATCTGATTATATATACTCGATCACATTATAAACCTTTTCCCACAAAAAATGAGTTTTGAGCCTTTATTGAGCATACAAATATACATCTTTAATTTAAATGCTCATTTTTCGTTTCTTGTGTGAATAGCCGCTTATTTTCTTACAACTCTAGAACTTGCCATGACGATACATTCCCGGTCCTTACCAACTTAAACCCAAGTAAGTAAATGGTGGAGGCATTAGGGCTAACCGTTTTTCTTTTCAACACCATTTCTTTTCGTTTTTTATCACCTACCCAAAATCCCCCTAGTTAACCCCTTTGAGCCTAAACATTTTCATTTCTAAACCCACAAAACAAACACCCTTACCCACCAAAACCCTTTTTATTTTTAAACCCTTTATTTTAGTAAAAAGCTCGGTCTTCATGTGGCATTCCTTATTTAAAAAAATGAAGTCTAGCAATAAACAAAGAAGTTCCTCAATGAAACTTTGTTTGAAAATGTTTTGTTTGAATAAAAGTCACAAAAACAAAAAAGTTTTACGACGACCGACGCTTTTTACGTTTTTAGCCTTTTTTACTAACCACTAACCCAAAACCACCTACCTTTAACCCAAGCCTAACCCTTCCCCAAGTCCTCTTGATATTTACAAAGGTTTATAGTTAAACAGGAGGAGGATTGATTGCTTCGCAAGCATATGGTAGAAGTAAGTTCCATGCCGGTCTCGAGTGTTTCACAAAAATACATCTTCGGCCGAGTGTTGAGTGATTTCCTGTGAGGTGTGTGAACTTGTATATAAATGAAATTTTAAAGAGGCATGTTATGCCCAAATAAGTAATTTCTCTTATGATACGTTCTAAATAAATCATAATGAATAAGATTGTAAATAACATAAAAATAAAGCCTAATAAAGATCTTGGATTCCCGACACTCAAGACAAGCCCAAAACTTCTTTTCTACCCATTCCATTTGGGAGTGTAAGCCACATTATAAAGAGTTTTGCTTGAGGACAAGCAAAGATTCAAGTGTGGGGGTATTTGATGTGTGTAAAATGCAACATATAAAATACATCAATTGAGGCATAAAACTAACCCTTTTTTAGTACTAATGTTGGAAAAAAGTGTGCTTTTGTCTTCCTTTTGTATTTTCAGGACTAAATAAGCGTAAATGAACAAAAGGAACAAATATGCAGCAAAATCTAACATAAATACAAGAAAAGGAATTAACGTGGCATGCCCGACCCCTCGACAACATCTTACCAAGCAAAAACAAGAAAACAGAAGGCTGACCACAGCCCCGTGCCCAGCGGACAGGGGGGGGGGCGTGGCCAAGTATCTGCAGAAAAGACAAAGTTGTAGAAGCTTATATTCCTAGCACGAGGGCGTGCCCAGCTCAACACGGGCCGTGGTGAACGCTAAGATTCACAGAATCCAAGCAAATCTTGATAGTATAGATACGCTTCTGCACACAGGGCCGTTCCCAGCGGACACGGGGCGTGTGGAGCTAATGCAGACAAATTGCAATTAATGAAGAAAGAGAAAGAGGATGGACACGAGGCTGTGCCCAATGGACACGGGGCCGTGTCTGGGCTTCTATGCATGCTATAAATAGAGGTGCTTGGTTCACTTTAAAGGCATCCCTTGGCAAACCACCTCTCTCCTACTTCACCCACACTCCACCAACACTACATAGAGTGTGTGTAGTAGTCTCAGGATCCAAGATTGATCGTAAGAGTTCTTGACAATCAAAGGCCATGTTTGTCTAAGTCTCTTACATCACTTGGTGAAGACAAGCATTTAGTGTAATCCTTTTGATTTTTAATCTTTTCGCACTTTTTATTTTGTTTTGTATTAATAACTTTAATAACTAGTTTCTTATGTTGAAGGTGAAACTTCTTTATCATTTGTCCGTGCTATCACACCCTGACCACGTAAAACAACAAATCGTGGCGGAAATGTCGGGGAGTGTCGTAACAGAATCATTGCTTCACAACCATGGATTAAATAGTTTCGTTTTATTGAATTATTGAACTCATTGTTTTATAACAAATCAGATAAATACAAATATTGTCTTTCAAGTTTTGAAGTCGCTAAGGCACAAGTCCATCCTATGTATAGCATGCATCAAATAATCATCACATAGCAACACCTGAAACACATGTGAAAATAGGTACGTCAGCATAAAAATGCCTGTGAGATACATAGGTTTTATTTAAACAGGATTCATGACTTGTAAGTTTAAAGAAAATGTTTAACAAAAGTAGTCATGAGCCTTAAAATATTTTCTTTTATATTTCATACAAAAAGTGATAAGAAATTAGATGATATAAAAGAATAATGCATAATGAAAATGAATAACCAAGTAAAAATGAGTTTGTATAAAATATGTTGTTTGTAAAACAATGTTTCGATAAAAAGGTTTGTAGTATATAAAAATATACCTTGGTTTTAAGAATGTTGGATAAGTAATATATTAAAATATATTTTAGTTCCAAGATAGTATATCAAATATATTTTAGTTGTTAAAATGATAGTTTTCGGTAGTATATCATAAGTATACTTTGGTTTTGTAAATAACATATCAAAACTATGCTTTTGTTTTGTAAATAACATATCAAAACTATGCTTTGGCTTTGTAAATAACATATCAAAACTATGCTTTGGTTTTGTAAACAACATATCAATTATGTTTTAGTAAATAACAAAATATATGTTGGATTTGTACATAGTATATCAAAATATACCTTGGTAAATAATATCACATATGAGAGCATATCAAACTATACTTTGGAAATAAAAGAAAATGTGATTTAGAATTCATTCAAACCTTAGAGTATCAAACTAAACCTTAGAGACTATAGAAATACCACAAAGGCAATTCCTATTTGGATAAAATTTGGTTTTTGACATTCCATACAACAGGAATGGGGTGTCTAGTCCTATAGCGCTATATCGTACTACCAATCGGTTTCGTGAATGTATAAAAATAAGTACAACCCAACAATTAATTTAATAATCATTGAAAATTTAGTGTTTAAACCATAGATAATCATACCATTTGTCAAAAGATATGTATTAGCATGTATAATCAATTTATACTTTGAAATCATGAAAATAACAATTAAGGACACATGTTTCACCCCAAAACATTTGAAAACAGAAAAAGAGGGGACTATATACTCACTTGAGATTCCTTAGAAGTCTTGAATAACAACCAAGCAAAGCTAGAGGGATCACGGAATCAAACGGCACCCTATATAAGTAACTATGTAAATAAACCGGACCTAAATCGGAAGATCGGATAAAATGAGGTTTCGTAAACCAAATGAGTATGGGAACTCATGTAATATGGTTTAACAAAGCCTACATACTAAAACGAAACCTATCCTAAGTGCTTACGACCCATTACGACCCATTTAGGTAGCTTACGCTACTTTAACGCGTCGTTTGCGTAAAACGTGTTCGGACCGCCTAACTAGTCCTATGACAAGTATTATATGCCATAACATGTCTAATAATGTTGCCTAATCAGTTTAGATGTCAAAATTTAGGTTACATATGCTTAAAATGAATTTATGCGTAAAAAGGGCATTTTGGTCATTTACCTAAGGCATATAAACTACCTATCATACAACTACTTAAACGAAGTGACCATAAGGTATAAGCTCGGAAGGTTATTCTCTATGCAACTATGGTCACATAATATGCTTGGTCGGATCCTAATGTCCGACCAAACGGGTCTAGTTCGAAAGTCTAAGCGGTTATTTAGACCGCTTGACTTACGACTCTATACAAGCACTAAACTAAAAGTGACGAGCTAAACATGTTAAAACATGCTTAACTAAGTTAGAAAACAGGTTTTGATATCAAAACAAAGGGTTTTGATACCCAAGAATAGTTTGGTTTCAAAATACGCATAAACGCGCATTTTGACCGAAACTATGACTCGTCACTACACCTAATCAACGTGGTAATCAGTAGGTATAGTCACTAGGGACTATAACCATCGTGATCACGTTCACGTTGCGAAGTTCAAATGAACTTTGTGTTGACCATAACCTGGTCATAGCAGAAAGTCAAACGCAGTTTGACTTTCGTGCTTAAAAACGCATAAAAGCACGAAAGAATACTTACAAAGGGTCCAAGCAACGGAGATATGATCTACAAATTCTCAGGTATGAAGCTTTGAGCTTCAACTTAGAGAATATTCATATCATGTGTGAGGAACAAGTGAATTTGGAAGTGGGTATTTATAGATTTCATAGAACCGTTAGGATCATTTCTCGTAAACCGAGCTTCAATCTTGGCCCTCCACTTGGGCAAATGGTTTTCCAATACAAGGGGATGTTAAAAACAATCAAATACCAGCCCATAGTATTGAAAAAATTACACAAAAGCCCCTGAAAATCGACCAAGTTGCTGAAAAATGGATTCTGTGCAGAAGGTTTGTCGTGCCCGCGAGAGAGGAGGCCCTCTCTTACGCGGCCCGCGACCCAGGAGTTTGGCAGAATGACAATAATGGTCCCTGCATGAGAAAAACTTATTTTGGCACTTTTAGGCCTCGTTAACCCCATTTCAAGGCTCTAAAATGAAGTTAAAGTATAGGGAACTTGAAATGTGCTCAAAAATATCTCGGATGTCGGTTCGTTTGGTCGTACGGTTGCGTTATTCGGTTAATTACGACGGAAATCGTAACGGACGCAAAAACGATCCAAATTACGCGACGAATGGAATTTTATCATGCCATTCACTAAAATAAAATATTTTAATGATTACATAAATTTTTTGATGTCCGGATATATTCAGAACGTAAGATATGCGCGAAAATGCAAACTTATGCACCTTTAGACGCTTTTAGTCCCTATTGATCAATAAAGTTTATTTTAGCATACCGAACCCCTCAAAGCCTATTTCTAAGATATGTAAAGGATATTTAGGGTATGTTTAACTTATGATCATGTTCCGGAATGTCCGTTACTATAAAAATCGGTATAGTTTCGTGATTTGACACAAATAGTCCCTGCGATCGAATAAACTTGATTTCGACACACCAAACTATCCAAAACTTATTTCTAAGTTATGTAAGGGTTTTTTAAGGTATGTTAGGCCCATGTCACTATTACGGAGTGTTTGTCGCGTTAAACTAATTACATTTATGCATTAGTTCGCGTATAACTTTCAAGAAAGCGATTTAGAGCTCGAAATCGAACAAGAATTGATATGTGCAAATGATACACATATTTATACAAATCCCAAGTATGAAACACAATATTTCATTGGTTTGGTATTTGTTTGATGGTCGTAGTGACACATGTGTCACAGTCTCCCCTACTTTAGGAAATTTCGTCCCGAAATTTAATTTTAGAGGAAACCTGTGAAGACAACTGTGATTGTTTCGCTTTCGAATGAATCCTTTGTACCCTAAGTAAAACTCTGGGCCACGTTTGGATTCTTAGCGAATTTGTCAACTGTCAAAGTGATGCCGTTGTTATAACAAAAGCATGGAGCTTTGAACAACGGATAGAAGAATGTTTCCTATAAAGACTATTATAGGAAACTTGTGTGTGCTCGAAATCAGAGTCGGAGAGTGTAAGATAGAATAACATTGGTCAAGGTCCAGGACTTCTAGTGACTTAAATAATGCTACGTTTCGTTATTCTCATCACTATAGGTCTTAACACATGACGAAACTTGCTGTGGTTTCTGTGCACTGAATTCCATAATTATGCATGCATCCATAATTACGTAATTCCTTGCATAGTGCGCACAGTTCATTTCATAATGCGTAGGGGAAAAATCAATCGAATAAACATGATGTGACTTGACTAGACCACCAAAGGATCTTTTTAACTAGATCAAGGAACGATCTTTTTAACCAGATCAACACATGATCTTCTTAACTAGACCGTCGTACGATCTCCTTAAATAGACCACTTAAGGGATCTTTTCAGCTATATCATCATATGGTATTCCTAACCAGATTTTTGAATCAAACTCTTTTAACTAGACCACTCAAGGGGTCCAATTATAGAATAGTACTTCATAATCCAAGGGTCTTAACTATTACGTAGAAGCCCATTAAGGACTTAAGGTAGTACCTTTGGATATCCTGCTATGAATCTTTCATATGGAGATATGGAGGATTCTACGAGGATTTGGATAATGAATATTTGGATAACACAAAAACACAAAACATATAAGAAAACACATAATCACATAATGTTTAACTTGATCCTCATTTTGTTAATTTTCTTGTTAATTATGCACACGAGTATTTAAAGCACACCAGGAATCCAATCCGTGGATTCCATTTGGCTCTTTAAACATCTTAAGGAATCTAACTATGAAGATAGGAAGATCTTAATAGGAATTTGGCTTTGTTTCTTATAAAGAAACGAGTATTTAAGATTTTTGGGGAGATCACAAGTGATCATAAAAATGACAGAACCACACGAGTAGTTTGTCTTGGTGTCGGCATCATAGGGTTGTATCAAACATGCATAACAGTTTCGTAAAATAAAATTGAAACATCGAATTTTATTTATATAACAACTGAGTCGATCCAAATATCCAAAAGATAACATACTAGGAAATACAAAAGACTAATTGTTCACTGCAGCATTGTCATTCGCGTTTGCCTCGTTTATGTTGAACACTCGTCCACGCGCTGGATTTGCGTTAACAAGTCTTGGGCAATTGCTTCGGTAGTGAGTAAGGTCACCACAGTTATAACACGACCCAGGCGGAAACTGTGCTTGCGCAACAACATGATTTGCAGCAGCTTGGTGTGCATAACGGCAGGTATTGATCAAATGTCCCAATCGCCCACAATGGGTACATTTGTGGCACTGCACATGCTCCAGATGATGACGGTTGCATTTGTTGCACAAAGGTGTGGTACCAACATAGTTTTTCCTTGTACGAGGTTGTGTTGGTTGGTTTGGTGCAACCTGATTGTTCTGAGCAGTTATTGCGCAGTTTTGTGAAGCCTTACGTTTCTTCTTCTTGGATGACTCGACTTGTTTATCTTTTGGTTCATCTTGTGCAGTCTTGTCAGATGGTCTCGGGTCGCCCTTTCGGAAAAGCTTACCCTTCCTAATCTGGGATTCAGTCAGGGTAGCAGACAATTCAATGGCCTGTCTGACGGCAGTAGGGTTGCTGCCAGTAACGATATCCTGAACTAAGTCAGGAAGACCATCAATGTACTTTTCAATCGCCTTTTCCACAGGCGTAACCATGTCAGGACATAACAGGCTCAGTTCCTCATAACAATCAGTGTAGGCTCGATGTTCACCGCTGTCTTGCTTTAGATTGTCGAGTTCTCTTTCCAATGCTCTAAGCTCATGACGAGGACAGAACTCCTTGATCATTAGAGCTCGAAGCTCTTCCCAAGTTTGAGATAGTGCCACATCGGCACCCCTATCACGCATCACACCGCTCCACCATGTAAGAGCACGCTTCTCGAATGCACTGGATGCAAACTCAACCTTACGCTCATTCGGACATTGCACATGTCTGAATGTGCTCTCCAAACTTTCAAACCATTGCAGGAGCGCGGTTGCTCCTTGACCCAGAAAACTTCAAAGGTTTAGCAGAATTGAAGGTCTTGAAACTACACTGAGCATTGTTGTTGTTATTGTTGTTGTATAACTGATGGATCTGGGTTACTATGCCCGGAAGCACAGCATCCATTTGCTGAGAGACAAGGGTTGTGACTTCTTCATTAGTTAGAGGTTGTGCATCTCGTCGAGGAGGCATTTTCTAAAAAGAACAAGGAAACATGAGAGAAAACAAGTGAAATGGCATTGGGTAAGAATAGGATGTTACAATTACCGACTAAAAAGCATGGGTAATGGTCATTTGTTCGAACCACGAAGCAAACAAATGACACACGAAAAGCTGAATCAAAGTAAATAGGTCCTCATAATGTATCATGAAGATATGATTTAGCCTATAAGTGGACACTCACCCCAAGAGTTCCCAGGTAAGAGTGACTGGTCCGATTATGTGGATTTGTACGAACACTCTAGCCTTAGACAGAAAACTCAGGATACAGGCATCCACCCTTCCAGATTGCACGTGTTCACATTATGAGACCCAACTTTGACGAGATTTTGAAAACTTTGAGGGTTCAAAACCTTATAATAAATCATCCTAGAACAGAAGATTAGTTTTCAAAGCGGATTCGAAAATTGTGTTCTTGTTGTGGTTGTCACCTAAGGACAAGTGACGGTATTATTTTAAGATCTAAACACAAGAATCTTGTGTTAGGGTCCTAGGAAGGTTATAGTCTAGGTCAAATCATTACTAATAACCTAATTCCCTATAACCATTAGCTCTGATACCAACTTTTATGTCACACCCGACCACGTAAAACAACAAATCATGGCGGAAACGTCGGGGAGTGTCGTGACAGAATCATTGTTTCACAACCATGGATTAAATAGTTTCGTTTTATTGAATTATTGAACTCATTGTTTTATTACAAATCAGATAAATACAAATAATGTCTTTCAAGTTTTAAAGTCGCTAAGGCACAAGTCCATCCTATGTATAGCATGCATAAAATAATCATCACATAGCAGCACCTAAAACACATGTGAAAATAGGTACGTCAGCATAAAAATGCCTGTGAGATACATAGGTTTTATTTAAACATGATTCATGACTTGTAAGTTTAAAGAAAATGTTTAACAAAAGTAGTCATGAGCCTTAAAATATTTTCTTTTATATTTCATACAAAAAGTGATAAGAAATCAGATGATATAAAAGAATAATGCATAATGAAAATGAATAACCAAGTAAAAATGAGTTTGTATAAAATATGTTGTTTGTAAAATAATGTTTTGATAAGAAGGTTTGTAGTATATAAAAAGATACCTTGGTTTTAAGAATGCCAAATAAGTAATATATTAAAATATGTTTTAGTTCCAAGATAGTATATCAAATATAATTAGTTGTTAAAATAATAGTTTTTGGTAGTATATCATAAGTATACTTTGGTTTTGTAAATAACATATCAATTATGTTTTAGTAAATAACAAAATATATGTTGGATTTGTACATAGTATATCAAAATATACCTTGGTAAATAATATCACATATGAGAGTATATCAAACTATACTTTGGAAATAAAAGAAAATGTGATTTAGAATTCATTCAAACCTTAGTGTATCAAACTACACCTTAGAGACTATAGAAATACCACAAAGGCAATTCCTATTTGGATGAAATTTGGTTTCTGACATTCCATACAACAGGAATGGGGTGTCTAGTCCTATAGTGCTATATCGTAATACCAATCGGTTTGGTGAATGTATAAAAATAAGTAAAACCCAACAATTAATTTTATAATCATTGAAAATTTGGTGTTTAAACCATAGATAATCATACCATTTGTCAAAAGATATGTACTAGCATGTATAATCAATTTATACTTTGAAATCATGAAAATAACAATTAAGCACACATGTTTCACCTGAAAACATTTGAAAACAGTAAAGATGGGACTATGTACTCACTTGAGATTGCTTATAAGTCTTGAATAACAACCAAGCAAAGCTAGAGGGATCACGGAATCAAACGACACCCTATATAGGTAACAATGTAAATAAACCAGACCTAAATCGGAAGATCAGATATAATGAGGTTTCGTAAACCAAATGAGTATTGGAACTCATGTAATATGGTTTAACAAAGCCTACATACTAAAACGAAACTTATCCTAAGTGCTTACGACCCATTACGACCCGTTTAGGTAACTTACGCTACTTTAACGCGTCGTTTGCGTAAAACGCGTTCGGACCACCTAACTAGTCCTATGACAAGTATTATATGCCTTAACATGTCTAGTAATGTTGCCTAATCAGTTTAGATGTCAAAATTTAGGTTACATATGCTTAAAATGAATTTATGCGTAAAAAGGGCATTTTGGTCATTTACCCAAGGCATATAAACTACCTATCATACAACTGCTTAAACGAAGTGACCATAAGATATAACCTCGGGAGGTTATTCCCTATGCAACTATGGTCATATAATATGCTTGGTCGGATCCTAATGTCCGACCAAACGGGTCTAGTTCGAAAGTCTAAGCGGTTGTTTAAACCGCTTGACTTACGACTCTATACAAGCACTAAACTAAAAGTGACGAGCTAAACATGTTTAAACATGCTTAACTAAGTTAGAAAATAGGTTTTGATATCAAAACAAAGGGTTTTGATACCCAAGAATAGTTTGGTTGCAAAATACGCATAAACACGCATTTTGACCGAAACTATGACTCATCACTACACCTAATCAACGTGGTAATCAGTAGGTATAGTCACTAGGGACTATAACCATCGTGATCACGCTCACATTGCGAAGTTCAAACAAACTTCGTGTTGACCATAACCTGGTCAAAGCAGAAAGTCAAACGCAGTTTGACTTTCGTGCTTAAAAACGCATAAAAGCACGAAAGAATACTTACAAAGGGTCCAAGCAATGGAGATATGATCTTTAACTTCTCAGGTATGAAGCTTTGAGCTTCAACTTAGAGAATATTCATATCATGTGTGAGGAACAAGTGAATTTGGAAGTAAGTATTTATGGATTTCATAGAACCGTTAGGATCGTTTCTCGTAAACCAAGCTTCAATCTTGGCCCTCCACTTGGGCACATGGTTTTGCAATACAAGGGGATGTTAAAAACAATCAAATACCAGCCTATAGTATTGAAAAAATTACACAAAATCCCCTGAAAATCGACCAAGTTGCTGAAAAATGGATTCTGTGCAGAAGGTTTGTCGCGCCCGCGAGAGAGGACGCCCTCTCTTACGCGGCCCGCGACCCAGGAGTTTGGCAGAATGACAATAATGGTCCCTGCATGAGAAAAACCTGATTTTTGGCACTTTGAAGCCCCGTTAACCTCATTTCAAGGCTCTAAAATGAAGTTAAAGTATAGGGAACTTGAAATGTACTCAAAAATATCTCGGATGTCGGTTCGTTTGGTCGTACGGTTGCGTTATTCGGTTAATTACGACGGAAATCGTAACGGACGCAAAAACGATCCAAATTACGCGACGAATGGAATTTTATCATGCCATTCACTAAAATAAAATATTTTAATGATTACATAAATTTTTTGATGTCCGAAATTCAGAACGTAAGATATGCGCGAAAATGCAAACTTATGCACTTTTTGATGCTTTTAGTCCCTATTGATCAATAAAGTTTATTTTAGCATACCGAGCCCCTCAAAGCCTATTTCTAAGCTATGTAAAGGATATTTAGGGTATGTTTAACTTATGATCATGTTCCGGAATGTCCGTTATTATACAAATCGGTATAATTTTGCAGTTTGACATAAATAGTCCCTGCGATCGAATAAACTTGATTTCGACACACCAAACCATCCAAAACTTATTTCTAAGTTATGTAAGGGTTGTTTAAGGTATGTTAGGCCCATGTCACTATTCCGGAGTGTTTGTCGCGTTAAACTAATTACGTTTACGCATCAGTTCGCGTATAACTTTCCAGAAAGCGATTTAGAGCTCGAAATCGAACAAGAATTGATATGTGCAAATGATACACATATTTATACAAATCCCAAGTATGAAACACAATATTTTATTGGTTACGTATTTGTTTGATGGTCGTAGTGACACAGGTGTCACACGTGGTGTCTTGGCATTATTTTACTGTCTATATAAAATAAAAGATTTTCACCATTCATATCTCTACAGTCTATATAGAGGTATGTTGGCTACCTTTTCGGGGGTTAAGGGAATGGTTTGGTAAGGTTCTTGCCTTGTTCAGTGTATAGATCCTACAAGGACCTGGGTCAAGCTTACTAGGACCTCCTTTAATACCCACTGGTATTGGATGGCGGGGGTGCGAATGGCTTGATCCCCTCATATGTAAACTACTATTATTAATACATTAGCCCGGCTACTTGGGATTGTATCCCTGCTGACTCAAACCACTTAGCCGAGGGTAACGTCACCTTCAAAAGAGGGGCCTACCACATTACGCATTAATAACTTAATTAATTGTCTTCCAATATTCCAACCCTTTAGGATTGTATCCTTGCTGACTCAAACTACTGGGTTGAGGGTAACGTCACCTTCAAAAGAGGGGCCTACTACTATAACTAAGATAATCTCTTAAAAAGTGAAAAAGTGCGGAAATCATCAAACGTTACACTAAAGGAGAGTCGGATCCAAGTGATTCATCTTATCTATCTGTTTTTATTTTATTTTTCAGCATTTTTAGTTTTTATTTTCATGTTTAAAACCTTTTCTAAAATTTTGATTTGATTAGACGTTGAGGATAAACCGGTACTAAAATCTCTTGTGTCCTTGGACGACCTTGGTATCTTACCAACGCTATACTACGCTCACGATGGGTGCACCTGCCCATATGTGTGTTTAGTGTTAGTAGAATATCGTGTTCTATAAATTTAAAAGCTGACTAAAGTGTTAAAAAGGGCTTAAAATATCAATAAAATTATATAACGCTACACTCGCATCAGCGTCATCATCACCAGCATTCACCCCTTCGTCTTCAGCAGACAGGTGCACCGAACCATACAAAATTACCTTCGAGTCGGAATCTTGGGCTCCACTTGAACTAGTTCCTTTACCACCCACAACCGATGCCGTTTGAACCTGAGCCACATTCACCGTCTGCTCCAAGGGAGCTGAGCTCGAACCCCCTTGCCCAGTCGTGACAGCAGGTGTCACACCCTGGTATTTCCACATATTACCGGTGGGCCCGGCGGGGAGTATCGTGACGTAGTTGATATCATCATTGTCAACACACACAATATAATAGCACAGCGGAAGGCTTGGTGAATAAACTATTACAAACCATAATGTCTGAGTGTTCCAATGAAAGAATATACAGACTGGGTTGTAATAAGATCCACAGGCGGATCATAAATAAAATACAAGAGACGGAAATAACAGACTCCAGGTATCTAGGGATTTTGTAAGATCCTCTTATATGACACCTAGTAGCTCCAGCCTATTTTGTAAGATCCCCAACATGTGGGTTTATAATTTTCGCATTTGCATCTGTCAGGTGTATGCCTACACCCCGTGCATAGGTCGTGGCCATTTTCAAATAAAATGAGCCGAGGATATCCAGGACACGGTCGTATTAACCCCCAATGCTTATGTTATCAAACAAGACAGATTAAAACGGGTTATGCAATGTATTAATCACGATCTGATTAAATGATTTCATACCCGACCAAGTGGTATTATTATAATACTATATCCCAAGCCCGTATAAGGAAAATAAGTTAAAAGTATTTTCCTGAGCTAAATGTGAGAAGTAACTCAGCCGTATATTCCTAAAGATTTATGATAATACCTTCTACTGAACCTACTCAATCTGTATGGAAGGTATAATAACCTATTAGGTTGCTAACGGGTCTTTATTTAAGTCAAGGACTTAGACCGGCTAGCTAGAAAGAAACTTTACGGTTCTGAACGCTAGATTAAGCGGAGACCGGAATAGAATGTGGTTTAGACCCGACAAGTTTGGATACTTGTATAATATGGGTAAACTAAACACATTCTGGAATTTGAGGATTTAATGATAAGGTTAAACCCATTTCGGCTATTTTACGTAAACTAGTCACATAAACCGATCCGAACGCATAAATGCGTAACGGGTAACCAAATGAATTATATACAGGTCTCAATTTTTATTATGCTTAAAATATGTTAATACATCAGTAGGACGTTAACATATATGTCCGAAAAGTATTTAAAACCAATTTAAGTCCCGTAAGGGCATTTTGGTCATTTTAATGGTTATAAAAGAGATTCTATAATAAACTGAAGTTCTGGTCTTTGGTAATCAGTAAAAATATTTATTTTATCACAGTACATCCGTAGGATATTATACATATGTGAGGTTTACCATTTATGGCCAAACTATGCCCCGAAAGGGCATTTTGGTCATTTCACATATGCTTTTAAGGACATTTTTGGAAGTCTGAGTTCATGACTTATACTTACTGTGATTATATTAAAATTTACTTGAAAGTTCAGTAGGTAACTACTCTTAGGTGTTAAATATGGTTTAAAATCATACTATGCACCTAATTAGCGTAAAATCGCTAATTGACGATATTTAAGGTGTTTTATAGAAATATGAGATTTTGATCAATTTTGAATGCTCAAAATAATTTATTTAATGTATGAAATCAGTAGGAAAAGGTTTGGCATTCAAATCATTTGTTAATCTTATTTTATGCATGAAAAGGATATTATCGTCATTTACCGAATTACATAAGAACTCCATGATATGATCAGATTATAATCTAACCAAAAATCCTAAAAATCCTTAAAAATAATATCTTAACAATAGGTAATGAGTTTTCGGTCAAAATCCAAGTTTAAACATGTCTTATGCATGATATCGCAATTTAATTAATAAAAAGCTTCTAATTACGATATCGAGCATAACTTCTGTTTGAGGCCAAGAACTGATGTCAAATTTTTGGGACAAGTTTATATATCAGTAGCAAAGGTTTTTGTCCTCTCACATTTCTAAAAATCTCAATTATATGTCAAAAGGGCATTTACGGCATTTATAAGCATATTAACAAACAAGAGCATATAATTCAAACTACAAAGGACCAAGAAATATAACACCAGAGGGTTATACTACTGTATAATATGGTACTAATGGAAGCTTAAAACATGGAAGAATTAAGCTTAAGCGGGTCAGAACTGAAAGTCAAAGCAAAAGTCAAGCTTTTGCGACTTTCGGTTATAAACTTACCTTAAACAGATAATTGTTGGGTTAGACCTGATTAAACATGTTCTAATACTAATTACTAAGTCATTAGAATGTTAAAATATAATTTATAACTTCTGTTTTATTAGTTTAAATCATTTTTAAAGTTTCTGTCCAGTTTGACTTTTTGACTAACTAGTTTGACCCGACAATTAACTAGTCAAACGAAATAATTAGGAGGTGCCCTTTTAAGGGTTAATCACCTACATTAACATGGTCCTATGACCACTTTTATTTCGGTCAGTGGCTGGACCATTTATGATTAACCGAAAGTCAAAGTCTAATTACGATATATTTGACTTTTTGGTTTTTAAGCTAATAAAATGGACTAAGAAGGGACTAAGATACTTACATAAGGTCCTTGCTATCTTTTCTACACTTCTAGATCCTCTCCTAACGCTGGCTATCTCCAGAAATGTCCAGAACCCAAGCTTGGAGTGTTGAGAGTGAAACATGAGTGAATGAGCACTTGAAAGAATGGACAAAAGGCTCATTATATAGGGAAGTTCAATTGATTCAGATGATCCCAGGTGTTTAGAAATGTTATCAGGGCTGTACAAGTGTCTTGGTGGTTTCTAAAAACCATCTACAAGTCCATAGAATCGATTGTAACTTGTTTGGCAACCAAGGAAGAGAACAAACCTGCACCTGGCAACAACATTCTGTCGAAACACTGCCGTCGCGCTGCGCGACGGCTGAGGAGTTCCATGGTCGAGCCACGCGACCACCCAGGTTACCAGCCAAACAAGTTTTAAAGTTTACATGTTCAGCCCCTGCACCTTTTCAAGCCTTATATCTTTCCTTTTAAACACCTTTGGCCCTTGTAGTTAGTTTGTAGAGGTTCATGGGAGTATAACCAAACTCCGCTAGGCCCGGTTCCGTTAAAAGATCTCTATAAACACAAGTTTCTTACTATTGACGCTTTTAACCCAAAGTCTTCAAAACTTGCTTAACGATCTCGAAACTACATAAAATTTATATCACTTATTCTTGAGAGTATATTTGAATATTTCGAAGCCTCGGGTTCATTAAAAGGTCACTCAGAGGTAAGAATTAACATGTTGACACGTTTAACCCCTGTAGTTTATAATCTTCCGATTATTTTCATAAATGACTTCTTATACCCAATTAATCACTCGTTTAAGAATATATTCTCCATGTATGGTCATTCAGAGGCACAAGTTTGGCATGTTGACACTTTTAGTCCCTTCGCATACATCTTTTCACCGTTTGTCAACTTTAGTCCTTCAAACTCAATCTTTCACATCTTTAGAGTTTAGGACATGTGTCTTTACATAATTGGACACGTTTTTTTACGTGGTGTTACATCCTCACCCCCTTAAAAGAAATCTCAACCCCGAGATTTACTGGAATAAGTGAGGGTACTTCTGTCGCATAGAGTACTCAACTTCCCACGTATATTCAGGGCCTCGGCGGGCATCCCATTTAACCTTCACTATAGGCACGTGATTTCTTAGGAGCTTTTTAACCTGATGATCCTCGGTCGATATAGGTCTTTCAACAAACCTCAGGCTTTCATCAATCTGTACATCTTTATGAGACATATCTAGTGATTCATCAGCTAGACATTTCTTGAGATTATAGATGTGGAACAGATTATGAATTCCACTCAGCTCTTCAGGCAAGTTTAGCTTATAAGCTACACTGCCGACACATTCGATAATCTCGAATGGTCCGATATATCTAGGACTTAACTTGCCCTTCTTACCAAAACGCATCACACCTTTCCAGGGTGATACTTTCAGTAAGAATTTGTTGCCAACCTTAAACTTTAGAGGTTTTCGCCTCTTATCAGCATAGCTTTTCTGCCGATCCCTGACAGCTTTCAGGCGATCACGAATTTGGACAATCTTGTCCGTCGTTTCAAGGACTATATCAGGTCCTGACAACTGAGCTTCTCCTACTTTCGCCCAGCAAATAGGCGTTCTGCATTTCCTTCCATATAATGCCTCAAAAGGCGCAGCCTGAATGCTAGTATGGTAGCTATTGTTATAGGAGAACTCAATCAAAGGTAGGTGGGCATCCCAGCTACCTCCCAAATCAACAACACGTGCTCAAAGCATGTCTTCCAAAGTTTGAATTGTACGCTCACTTTGTCCATCTGTTTGCGGATGGTAAGTCGTACTAAAATTCAAACGAGTGCCTAATGATTGTTGGAAACTTTTCCAAAAATGAGAGGTGTATCTAGTATATCTATCAGAAATAATAGACACCGGCACTCCGTGGAGGGATACAATATTATCCACGTACAACTGGGCTAACTTGTCGGAGCTATGAGTCTCCTCGATGGGTACGAAATGTGTTGACTTAGTCAGTCTATCAACTATAACCCATATGGTATCATTTCCATGCCTTGTTTTAGGTAAATTGGTTATAAAGTCCATAGTTACCATCTCCCACTTCCACGTGGGAAATTCTGGCTGTTGAAGCAGACCCGGCGACTTTTTATGTCCAGCTTTAATCTGAGCACAAGTCAGGCACTTAGCTACATGTGTGGCAATAGATTTCTTCAAACCTATCCACCAATAATTAGCTTTCAAATCTTGATACATTTTGTCACCTCTTGGGTGAACTGAGTATTTGGAATTGTGAGCTTCCTGGAGGATTATATCTCGAAGCCCTCCATGAATAGGAACCCATATCCTCCCATTCAGTCTGAGGATTCCATCCTTGCCAGGTGCCAACTGTTCAGCAGTTACACCTAACTTTTCATTTGGAAGGTTAGCTTCCAAAACAGCTTCTTTCTGAGCAACTAATAGTCTTTCATTTAAGCTGTTCTTGAGTTCAATGCTCTTGGCATTAATCCTTATAGGTTTGACTCTTTCCTTTCAGCTTAGAGCGTCAGCGACTACATTCGCTTTGCCAGGATGGTAGCGAATTTCACAATCATAGTCATTTAATGTTTCCATCCAACGGCGCTGTCTCATATTAAGATCCTTTTGATTGAATAAGTGTTGGAGACTTTTGTGATTCGAATAGATCACCATTTAGTTCCATACAGATAATGTCTCCACAGCTTTAGTGCGAATACCACAGCACCAAACTCCAAATCGTGGGTGTTGTAATTCTTTTCATGCACCTTTAGTTGTCGTGATGCATAGGTAATCACCTTGCCTTTTTGCATAAGCACACAACCCATACCGGTGTGTGACGCATCACAGTATACGACAAACTCTTCAATTCCTTCGGGCAATGTCAACACCGGAGCATTGCTCAATTTCTACTTAAGAATCTCAAAGGATTCTTGTTGCTTTGGACCCCAATCAAACTTTACATTCTTGCGGGTTAGAGAAGTCAATGGTGCAGCTATCCTCGAGAAGTTCTCAATGAATCTTCTATAATAACCAACTAATCCCAGAAAGCTGCGAATTTCTGTTGGTGTTTTTGGTGCTTCCCAGTTCATGATGGCTTCTATTTTAGCGGGATCTACTTGGATGCACACTTACTAACAACACGTCCAAGGAATTGGACTTCGTGAAGCCATAACTCGCACTTGGAGAATTTAGCATACACTTTCTCTTGTCGAAGCAATCCCAAAATACATCGTAGGTGTTTCTCATGGTCGACTTTATTACGAGAGTAAATAAGTATGTCATCTGTGAAGACAATGACAAACTTATCTAAGTATGGCTTGAAGACTCTATTCATGAGGTCCATGAATGTTGCTGGTGCATTAGTGAGCCCGAAAGGCATCACTAAGAATTCAAAATGTCCATACCTTGTTCTGAACACTGTCTTAGGCACATCTTCAGTTCGGACCTTGAGTTGATGATATCCGGATCTCAAATCAATCTTCGAGAAGAAGCTCGCCCCTTGGAGTTGGCCGAATAAGTCGTCAATCCTGGGTATGGGATAACGATTCTTGATCGTTACCTTGTTTTACTCACGGTAATCAATGCATAAGTGCATTGATCCATCCTTTTTCTTCACAAACAATATAGGAGCTCCCCAAGGCGAAGAGCTAGGTTGTATGAAACCCTTTTCCAGTAAGTCATCCAATTAAGTCCTGAGCTCTTTCATTTCAGTAGGCGCTAGACGATAAGGAGCTCATGCAATTGGTGCAGACCCTGGTAAAATATCTATCCTGAACTCAACTTGCCTCTCAGGAGGTAGTCCAGGTAATTCATCAGGAAAGACATCAGGATATTCAGAAATAATTGGGATATCTTCAATCTTAGGCTTTGGTTCATCAACAGTTACTTGTGCCATGTATATGACACATCCGCTCTTCAGACACTTTGATACCTTGAGAATAGACATATTGTCGGGCAAACCATATTGCGTATCACCCTGAATAGTGACAGATTCACCAGTAGGGGTTTTGATGTTAACAAGCTTTTTATCGCAGGCAATATGGGCTTGGTTATGTGACAACCAATCCATGCCTAGAACTACATCAAACCCGGCCAATTTCATTGGCAAGGGGGATAGCGGGATAGAAAGATTCTTAATGGATATAGAGCATCCATCAAGAAGAGTTGAAGCTGTTTCTATGGTACCATCGGCAAGCTCTACCTCATATTTTATGTCTAAAGTCTTAATAGGCAAATTCAGTGACTTACTAAACTTATGGTCTACAAATGACTTATCAGCACCTGAATCAAATAAAACTCTAGCATAAATATCATTAATGAGGAAGGTGCCTGTTATAACGTTCACGTCGTTCACCGCTTCCCTTGCATTCATCTGAAAAACTCTAGCATTGTTTTTCTTTCCCTCTTCGGGTTTCTTAGCATTCTTAGGGCAATTAGTCTTGATGTGTCCCTTTTCATTGCAACCATAGCAGGTCGCATCCTTGATGTTTCGGCACTCCACAGACTTGTGCCATTTCCTCTTACAGATCCCACATGGTTTATCTTGTGGGTCCTGGTTGCACTTCCCAAAGTGCCTCTTGTTGCAAGTCTTGCATCTGGGCTTGTCACCTGACTACCCCTTCTTGAAACCAGAGTTCCCTTTGTTCTTCTTGTTCGACTGATGGGAATGGTCTTCTTCCCGCTTTCTTTTCCCATCATCAGTGGTTTTCTTTGCCCTACTCCTCACAACATCAAGAGTAAGGGACAAAGATAGATCTACAGCAGATCTATAAGTAGCAGGCTTAGAAGCCTAGACATTTCCTTTCACTTCAGGTGCTAAACCACCGATGAAATGCGCAATGCGTTTGGGTTCTGGGGTGACCAAATATGGTACACCTCGACATCGAGTTGAAACTGGTCACATAGGACCTGTAATCCAAATCCTTCATCACCAAGGTGAGGAAGTCAGTCTCTATTCTCTCGACTTCATGTTGAGGACAGTAAGTATCCTTCACAAGATCAACAAACTTGTTCCACGAAAGGTTATACAGAGGAACCTTTCCAGTGGATTGCACCAATGCTTTCCACCAAGTGAGGGTGTCACCCTTGAAAGATTGAGACACAAACTTAACTATGTCTTCCTTAGCACATCCACTGATGTCAATCACAGTCTCCATTTCATCTAACCACTTCATACAGTCGATTGCTCCTTTTTCTCCCGTGAAATCTCTTGGTTTACACGAGACGAAATATTTATAAGTACAACTCTTGTTGTACGTAGGAGCCTGATTATTAACAACTTGTCTTTGTGGTTCACTTTTCTGATTAGATGAGTGTTGAGACTCATCCCTCTTCTGTGTATGCGAATGAGATAGGGACTTTGTATGAGTTTTGGACCGAACATTACTCGGCTCCTTAAACTTATTATCCACAGCTTGTGCAACTGCTGTGTTTATCATCGCTTGTAGATCAGCAGCAGTAACATTTATCCTGGTATCGTTGTTTCCTTCCACAGGATGACTGTTTGCTTCGTCAGATCCAGCCATGTTTGATTACTAAGATCAAACAATAATGATTTATTTAGATTAGAAAATAAATTGACAATGGTTTTTAAAGGACCATGTAAACCATAAGTCAAATAATTTTCCTAGCCTACAAATGAACCATTATAAGCAATCAATAGGATATAATCCTCTATATTTACTAGACAGGGGATATAAATCACAACTGTCAATGTCATAAAAGACACTTTCTTTTAGCACAAGGCTCGTCTCGAAGGACATTTAGAAGGCACAAAAGCCTTGTCACAAGGACGATTAAAATATAACCAGTGATCTCTTGGATCAGTGATCTTTTAAGAGTCGAACAAAGTTCATCGCCTTTTTGACAAGAAGTTTATAAAATAAAACTATCATTGTCATTATTACACCTTCGCTTATAAGCATACATCTCAAATGGATGTTATGGTGTATACATCATATTGATGTTTATTAGCCATAATTCACATTGATCATATAGGCTATGAAAGTGACTTGGAAGGATCCAAGTACATTTGGAAGCTTGTGTGGTCTCTCGAGCCACACAGCCAGGAATGTTAACGTGTTTTCAGATGTTAACAGGGAATTATTGTCTTAAAAAGGTTGTACCATCATAGCCATTATTATTTTGGCTAGGTTATACCTTTAAGAATTTCTTTGGCAGATCAATTTAAAATTGAAATGATATAGCATGATGATGTAATAAAATACATATTTAAAATCCAAAAAGAAATTCTATTAAACTACTAAACTATTACAAGAATGCCCTAAACGGGACTTGAAATAAACACATTGCACACGCAGGGGCTACAGAAATAGAAATAAGTCCTCGCAGGGACTAGGTACAGAAAATAAAATGTCCTCATAGGGACTTGATTGAAAAATACAATACAAAATAAAATAAACAACTTTCTATTTCTTTTTGCCTTTGATGAGACTCGCAAGGCCCTTGAGAAAGCTGTTATGCTTCTTATTGGTTTCATCCGCTTTTCGCTCAACCCTGTCCAACCTCTGTATAATTTCTTCAGTTTGCACCTGTTGGGGAGGAGGAGGTTGCTGATAAGGTGGGTATTGATACCCTTGCACTGGATATCCAGTTGGATAAACTGGAGGATAAGAAGAAAGATAAAGTGCATTGTACTGTGCTGCAGTAAGATATGGACCTTGGGTTCCATAACCCGCAGAAGTTAGGTATTCAAAGGGATTATACCCAGACGAACCTGGGTAAGTCGGTATCGGGTTTTCAAAACCACTGGCGGTGGCGGTGGTGCATAAGAAACTGGCAGAGGATCGTTTTTTGGCACCGCATGCGAGGGTCCACCCATATGCGGGTCCTCTGGAATAGGAGGGTATGAGCTTGAACCTTGAGGGGAACTGAACCGTGGTCCCCCTCGCACGGATATCCGTGCATTCCTCCTTCGCCTCGGCGGCTCTGGAGGTGGTTGAGGTGGTTGTTGAGGTGCTTCCTCAACGGGTAGAGGTGGTGGAGAAACTGCTTGAAGATGCGGCTCATCCAAAGGAGGTTGAGTAGGAGAGTTGTGATATGAAGGGGTAAATGCCCATTCATGTTGGTTCTACCTTTCGGCAAACGACTCGGGTCCACGATATGGCGATCCTTTTTATGGAGAACCGCTAGAGATGCTGATAGGGTGACCCGGTGTTCCGTTTTGCAGATCTGGATCAGGGTCGTCATCCATTTCCATCTCCTGGGAGAAGTAATCCTTGGGTCCTAATGGATTGAAACCCAGAAAATCATTGACATAGTCGTTAGGGTTGAACTGGGCTGGAGAATAGGTGGAATCGGAGTGATGGAAAGAATGGGAGAGCAAAGAATGGTGAGATTGGTGCGAATGGTGAGAATGGTGTGAATCTTGTGTGTGATGGGAATGCTGGGGCTCGTCTGGAATAAGTGGCCCAAATGATGGATGAAACGAGGGTGATGAACTCAATGAGACCGAGTGTCTCGCGGGTTCAAACGAATGACCCCAATGGTCACGCGAATCCGAGCTAGAAAATGTCGCAGACGGAGTGCGTCTGTGAGAGGGTCCTGCATGTCCTGATGGTCCTCCTCTCATTGGACCCTTTCCCTTGCCTCGTACACGTGGCGGCATTATCGATAAAACTGTCAAAACAAGTAAATAAAACATAAACAACAAAAGGAAAGTTAAGAATAAATCCTAGGTCATTAGCCTAGACTCAGAAGTCTAAGGAATGTGCTTATTGTGTCTTTGAGATTAAACACAAAAGGTTAGTGTTTAATTCACTCAATGTTGGCTCTGATACCAACCTGTCACATCCCAATATTTCCACATATTACCGGTGGGCCCGGCGGGGAGTATCGTGACGTAGTTGATACCATCGTTGTCAACACACACAATATAATAGCACAGCGGTAGGCTTGGTGAATAAACTATTACAAACCACAATGTCTGAGTGTTCAAATGAAAGAATATACAGACTGGGTTGTAATAAGATCCACCGGCGGATCATAAATAAAATACAAGAAATGGAAATAACAGACTCCAGTTATCTAGGGATTTTGTAAGATCCTCTTATATGACACCTAGTAGCTCCAGCCTATTTACGAGCAGTACCTATCAATCAGTCTTTAGAAAATACGTCAGTTTACACTGGTAAATACAATTAACTGACTCATTTGAAAACATTTATGAAAATTGATTTAAGTGCATAAGGCACAAATCATTTATAACTTGGGACAATTATTTAAGATCATCTTGTATACAGATTTATATGTTTGTCATACAATTGGGGCCAGTTGGAAGCCGGTCTTGATTAACTGACACACCACTTATAGAACCCACAAAGGAGTTATCCCCAACATGTGGGTTTATAATTTTCGCATTTGCATCTGTCAGGTGTATGCCTACACCCCGTGCATAGGTCGTGGCCATTTTCAAATAAAATGAGCCGAGGATATCCAGGACACGGTCGTATTAACCCCCAATGCTTATATTATCAAACACGACAGATTAAAACGGGTTATGCAATTTATTAATCACAATCCGATTAAATGATTTCATACCCGACCAAGTGGTATTATTATAATACTATATCCCAAGCACGTATAAGGAAAATAAGTGAAAAGTATTTACCTGAGCTAAATGTGAGAAGTAACTCAGCCGTATATTCCTAAAGCTTTATGATAATACCTTCTACTGAACCTACTCAATCTGTATGGAAGGTTTAGTAACCTATTAGGTTGCTAACGGGTCTTTATTTAAGTCAAGGACTTAGACCGGCTAGTTAGAAAGAAACTTTACGGTTCTAAACGCTAGATTAAGCGTAGACTGGAATAGAATGTGGTTTAGAGCCGACAAGTTTGGATACTTGTATAATATGGGTAAACTAAACACATTCTGGAATTTGAGGATTTAATGATAAGGTTAAACCCATTTCGGCTATTTTACGTAAACTAGTCACATAAACTGATCCGAACGCATAAATGCGTAACGGGTAACCAAATGAATTATATACAGGTCTCAATTGTTATTATGCTTAAAATATGTTAATACATCAGTAGGATGTTAACATATATGCCCGAAAAATATTTAAAACCAATTTAAGTCCCGTAAGGGCATTTTGGTCATTTTAATGGTTATAAAAGAGATTCTATAATAAACTGAAGTTCTGGTCTTTGGTAATCAGTAAAAATATTTATTTTATCACATTATATCAGTAGGATATTATACATATTTGAGGTTTACCATTTATGGCCAAACTATGCCCCGAAAGGGCATTTTGGTCATTTCACATATGCTTTTAAGGACATTTTTGGAAGTCTGAGTTCATGACTTATACTTACTATGATTATATTAAAATTTACTTGAATGTTCAGTAGGTAACTAGTCTTAGGTGTTAAATATGGTTTAAAACCATACTATGCACCTAATTAGCGTAAAATAGCTAATTGACCATAATTAAGGTGTTTTATCGAAATATGAGATTTTGATCAATTTTGAATGCTCAAAATAATTTATTTAATGTATGAAATCAGTAGGAAAAGGTTTGGCATTCAAATCATTTGTTAATCTTATTTTATGCATGAAAAGGATATTATCGCCATTTACCGAATTACACAAGAACTCCATGATATGATCAGATTCCGCTTGAAATGACCACATGTCATTCAAGCAGAATTACAACATTTGATTTCGCTTGAAATGAACATATGTCATTTCAAGCGGAATTACATCTAATTCATATAAAATTACATTCTAGCCCCTGTAAACCCTATACAAACATGACCTAGACTAAGACGTAGGCTATAGACATCATGCACCGACAAACTCCCCCTTGGATACACGGAGTCTTCAGTCTTGGTCTTCAACTCTTCAATCATAGCGACTTAAAAGTTTCTTCCCTCTGCTTAGGCTTTCATGTTAACATCTTCCTAAGCTTCTCATTCGCTTCCACTGCTTGCTTTTCTTCAGCTGCCATTCTCTGGTTAAAAGAATGTCTCAACATATAATCTTTGTCTTCTTGTGCCTTCCGTTCTTTCTCTCTTTTTAACTTTTCCTTTTCTTCAAGCTTCTACCACTTAGAATTCCATTTGTTGTCAGCATTAATACCCTTTTGAAAACAAACAGACACAACTCTCAGAAACTGCATAGCTTGTTCTCTATCTTCAGCTTTAAACCATATCTTGTTCACAAACAAACATTCGATGTCTTTCGCAGAACAGTTCATCAGCCACAGCGGATCATACACAAAGATTTCTCTAATTTCATTCTCTACCCTGTACGTGATCACAGCTTCAGTCGAGATACAGCTGTATACCCAACATACAAAACCTTTATGAAAGTCTTGTTCCATTTTAGGCACAGGAATATTCTTGATCACTCTCGGATTTTTCACATGCAATATTGTCTCTTCATTACCAGTTTCAGGACTAACTCTTCTCACCTTCTTAGGGTAATGTGGCTTCCAGTTTTTTCAACGATTCATACTTGATCAATCCCCACATAGGCACATCATTCTTTCTGATTTGATATCCCAATGTTCTTACCTTAGACAACTCTTCTACATCCCACCAAGGTAGGGACATAATATCATACAGACTTTTAAAATACTGCACACTTTATTCTCTTCTGATCGCGTATGCATTAACATGAGGTAGAAAACCCCAACTAATGATATCACCCAGCGAAACATCTCTATCTCTTTTGTAGAACTTCAAAGGACGCTTAAACTTCCTTTCAGTATCTTTACGGAACCACTTCTTTCTTTCTTCTTTCTGTGGGTCTTTTGTCGTTCCGTCAAATTTTTTATCTTTCAAGATCTCAGCAACTTTCCTTCTTAGCTCATCTCTGTTCTCTTGATTAAAAAATTCTACCAGAGTTGGAAATTCTGAAGTATCTGCTTCATCAACATACTTGTATTCATACTCAGGTTGTTGATTGATATCAAAAGCATTCAGCTCATCTTCAAAATCAAACTTAAGATCTGGATCCACCATACGTGTCATTTCTTTAATATCAGCCATAGTGTAAACATGTCTGAATTCTCCATCTTCAAATTCAGGCTCTAACCTCAATATTAACTTTTCAACTTTATCAACGTTTTGATCATCTACTTGCTCCCCCTCACTTTCAGCATCATCATCTTGATCTTCATTTGCATCATCATGCATCATCAACATTTTGCTCTTTTGATGCTTCAGTAACATTAACACCTGTATCTCCCTGATCATCATCATCATCATCATTATCATCATCAGAACTATGACTGCTTGCAGAGAATACTTTTTCTTCATCATCATCCTCTTTGTCATCATCCTCTTCATTGTCATCCTCTTTATCGTCATCCTCTTCATCATCATCCTCATCGTCATCATCAGCAATATCTTCAAGTAATACATCTTCTTCAAAGATAGCTGACACAGCAGATATAGGAACAGGATTCTGAATAGGAGACTCAGGATCAGTAGATAAAACTATTGATCTTTCAGCATTCACAGAACCTTCAACACTTTTTCCTTTGTCTTTCATTTGAGCATCAATCTCTGATTGACACTTTGCTCTAACTTCTTCAACTTCTATCTCCTCAAATCTCTGTTCAATAGACTTTTCGAGCATGTTTTCAAGAACTCTGTTCATCATATACAGCTCATGTTCTTTCACCGCTTTGGCAGCTTCAAGTTCTTTGTTCTTCAACTCAAAGTACTTGTTCTGTTCGTCTCTGCGTGCCTTTTCTTCCTCTAGCTCTGCCACTTTAACCTTCAAAATATCAATTTCAGTCTGATCTGCTTCTATTTTCTTCAGCAAGGACTTGTTTTCAGACTCAACTTTCTTAACACGCATCTCAAGAATTTTCTCACGATCTGCCAATCTCTTGTTTTCAACCAACACTGCATCAACTTTCTTTTCAACATCCTTAACTTGTACATCACTTGCAAAATTGAAATCTTCAATCTCTTCAAGAGAAATACCTTCAGTTGGAATATTTGGAAAATATTTATATCCAGAAGAACCAGGTGTGGTTTGAACATGTGGTTGTGAAGGTGGTGGTGTTTGGAATATTTGTTGTGAAGTAAGTAAAGGTTGATCTTGGAATGTTGTTTGATGTGGTGGTGTAAGATGTGGTGGTGATTGAATAGGAGATGGTTGTCTTGGTGGTGTAGGTTGCTTTGGGGGTGATTGATGAAGTGGTGAATGTATTGGTGATTGATGTGGTGTAGGTTCAGGTGGTGGTGATGGTGGTTTATTGGGTTCTTGGATAGGTTTCTTGTTCAGCAAGATCTTCAATGTCTTTTTCATCTTTGGAGTAACAACTCTCTTTCTTGCACCAGCTTTCTTTCTTCCACCAGAAAGAGGCGTTTGAGATTCTATTACTTCCTCAGGTGATGGAATATACACATCATCTTCTTTCTCCTATCTTCTCCTTTTTCTCAGATGCTTTTCTTTAGCAATCTCAGCTTGAATTCTCTTTTCACGCTCTGTCTCATCAATTTCTTCATCGGATGAACTTGAAAAGCCTTTATCACCATCGTCACCTTCTTTCTCACCAGTTGTGTTTTCTTTCTGAGTATTAAAAGCATTAAGCTTTTTCAACAATCTTTCAGAATTAGGAGATAAACGAACATCAACTCCCACATTCGCTTCAGTTTCAGCTTCTGCTTTATTTTCAGCTTCAGCTTCTACTTCAGGTTCTGGTTCTGGTTCTGGTTCTGGTTCTGGTTCTGGTTCTGGTTCTGGTTCTTCTTCATCAGGTTCATCAACAAGCAAAGTTTTAGCAACTTTCTTTTGACGCTTTTTGGGTTGAGAAGACGAACCCTCTTCTATTTGTACTTTAGGAATAGCTTTCCTGTGACAACCCGAACTTTCAAGGTTAGTTACGTTTTAACTTTGTGAACTTAACTCCGTTAAATGTAAACGCTTGTTAGTTTAGTTATATAATTTAGTGGGGTTGTAGGGCCGCATATAGGTGAGTTCTATAATTATGCTTGTCTAAGTAGCAAGACATATTCCTTGCCGACTTGATTAACCGGTTCTTATTACGTGTTCTCTATAATTATGTCGACTCAATATATGTAACCACCATAACAGGACCAATCGGCCCACATATATGATTTTATCATGAAACCCAACAGTTTTGGTAATAACCCTTTTGTAACAGCCTTGTAGTCGGCCCACTTGTGTGAAAGTGTAGAATTAAATCCTGGCCCAGTTAGGATAGGGATCATGATCATCGGCCCATGTTGTGTTGATTAGCAATATAATTAGTTGTAGGTCGCATACCCGTATCACATAAAATATAACCAAGCAAACCCTACCCTTTCACCCATTGTGCGACGGCAGTAGGTGTCCCCCCTTCTTCGAGCATCATCCTTCTTGATTAAACTGTGGTTAGTGATTCTTTAATTGTGTTGTTATACATGAATTCATGCGTGTGCAATGATTATGTTATGTGACCAGTATGTGTGTATATGAAGTAAATAATAAGATCATGATTATTAGCCTAGATAGTATGTAAATTAGGGTGTTGTACAGATAGACAAACGTGGCATTAAGTCAAGTGAATTGAATGATTGTTGGTTGATTTCGAAGTTGTGCATGTGATTTTTAATTGATTTTGATACAACAGTAGACATTCAAATCACATGGGATTGCCTTTACTTTGAAAGTGTGTGTGTGACTCAATTCGGTCCAATGATATTAAGGGAAAAGACATGGTGGTCGGCCAACATAGGAGAAAATATTAATAATATTAGGGAATGAATATTGTGGGTGTGTATAATCGGTTGTAGGGTGGAATTGGTGGAAAATATTGGCTTGATCTAATTGGTGGAAATTATTGGTGGAAATTATTGGTGGAAATTATTGGCATGATCTAATTGGTGCAAGGGGGCGGCATATATTTTTTTTAATGTGTGTGTGTTGATGTATGAGGGGCCGTATACTCAAATAGATCATTTGTCTTACAAACAATTAAATGGGTCACACATGCTTACCTTACCGTTGGGCCGCATGAAGGGTGGGATTGGGCTTGAAGTCCAACCGGGTTGTTATGGAAGAACCTTTATATGAATGTTGCTGTGATGCTTTTGTATGACAACAAATGCTTTTGTAAGACTTAGATTACGTCAACTAGCTAATACAATTTGCACTATTTGTTTAATGTGTAAGCACTGTTGTGTGACATGATTAAATGAATGCGAAACTGATCGATTTTGGTAACTGCCTTAGGAGCTAATTGATTGACTGGGAACTAGTGTCTTAAATTTACCGAGCAACCTAAGGTGAGTTCACTACATTCGAGCATGCGTCCCAGTGGTTGGGGACAGTCAATGGGTATTCCACGGGGGAATGAGTCCTTGGGTAAAAACGAGTATATTGGTTAATATTCTCACCTATCATCTTTTGTAAGTCCCTCATCGGGTATTGGTTAGTAGCGCTACTTAGGTTTGGCACCCTCACCCCGTGCCTGTAGAGGACGGAGGTGAACTAATGACCCAGTCTGGCCCAGTACTAGATAGGAGTACGTGGGAAGGGCAGTCATGTATTTCAGGAGCCGTCCGTGTTTGGAAATGAGATATTAACAATATTACTTGCATTGGTTATTGAACTGTTTTACATACAACGGGTAACAAACGTTTTCTAAAAACTTTGAACTCGCCAGCTTTGTCTGATACACGTGTTACATGCTCGCAGGTCCTTAGGTACTTGGAACGCAGGAACTTGCTGGCTGGAGGGCGCGAGTGGTCATGGTTGCTTTGCTGAGTTATTTCACGAACATTTATTTACTTTGGTTGTGTGAAACATATACTTTGTGATACGTTAATGCTTCCGCTGAACTTATGGTTTTTGAACAACTTATGTTTGGGATTTCAGTATTATTAAATGATGAAACTTTATTTCAAACTTGTGATTCAATGTAATTGGTGGCTCATTGCTAGTCGTCACACGCCTAACAGGGACACTCCCTAGGTGGTAATTTGGGGGTGTGACAGTTTGGTATCAGAGCCACTGGTTATAGTGAATTGGTTTTAAAAATGTTTTATAAAACCAGACTATAACTGAACTGATACGACATACTGATACGACATGGACCATGACACTCAGCTCCAGGCAGCAAGGTTCGTCTCTTGTTTACTATTGTATAATATAGTTAGTACATACTCATGATTGATATCACACTCGAACGCACACATGCCATTACAATACGAATTACTATGCTACCTGTCCATACTACGTGTTTTTAAGAGTAGGACTCTTCTTGTGTTTACATGATCTATGTTGTGATATCGACGGTCGTACTGTATGAATTAGGGGAAACCTTCTAACATGAGTAGGGAGGAACTGAGATAAGCATGCAAATCAGGTTATTATTATGGGTGCACACATAATAACAACGTGAGGTGCATGTGAGTCCCAGTAAATCTCGACTAGTGTGAAAAAGGAATCCCGCGTTGTTAGTCAATGTTGTATTAGAACCTCGAAAACTGTGAATACTATAGCAATACTTGACATTCGCCTGAAATGGTCTGTTAATTTGTTACTTCTTCCCATACTTATAGAATCATGAACGGACGTGGTGGAGGTCGTCGTGGTGGACGCGGTGGGCGTGGTGGAGGCCGCAGTGGCGGACAAGGCGAAATCCATATGACTCAAGCTGAGCTAGAGGCATTACTCAACGCCCAGGTGGCTGCAGCCTTGGCAGCTTATCAGGCTGGTATGACATGTACCAGACATTCTTTCCTTTGAATCGTGAACTTGAGTCTTACTTGTTGGTTTATTTTCTTTCGTTAATAGGTCAGCCGGCGCCACAAAACCAGCCTCACCCACCGGTCTGCACTTTTAAAACTTTCATGGATTGCAAGCCACAGACCTTCAGTGGCACTGAAGGGGCTGTAGGACTTATACGCTGGTTCGAAAAGGCGGAGTCAGTGTTTGCGATATGTAACTGCCCAGTTGGGGATAGGGTAAAGTTTGCAGCAGGCACGCTTCAGGATGGTGCCTTGACCTGGTGGAATGCCCAGGTCCAACTGCTAGGTATTGAGGCGGCGAACGCCACTACGTGGGATGATTTCAAGGAACTGATGAGAGAGGAATATTGCCCTCGAGACGAGATACAGAAGTTAGAGAATGAGTACTACGATCTAAAAATGGTGGGGTCTGAAATTGAGGCGTATGTGAAGCGGTCGTACGAGTTAGCTGATTTGTGTCCGACTCTGTCCCGACCCATGTCCCGAAGAATCGAGTTGTTTATTAAGGGGTTACCTCCACGGGTGAAGGGTTTAGTTACAGCGGCGAACCTCAATAACCTAACTCAGATTGTTAGATTGGCGCATAAGATCGTTGACCAGGAAGTGGAGAGCGACTCATTGCCACCTCGTATTTCTAGCACTACCACAGCTGCCACTACTTCCACTGCATCTGCTGTTGATAGCAAACGTAAGTGGAACGATGCGGACAAGGGGTCCAACTCTGCACAGCCTCAGAAGAAGACGGATACTGGCAGCACCCGCAGTTTCAGTCAGACAGCATCAGTAAATCAGAACTCGAGTAACAGATCAGGGCAGGGATCATATGCGGGGAAGCTACCCTTGTGCAGCAAGTGTGATTTTCATCACAAGGGGCAGTGTACTCGAGTTTGTCATCGGTGTAATCGACCGGGGCACAAGGCCAGGGATTGTAGGACCACACTTCCAGCTCAGCAGCAGCCAGCGCAGCAGGCGGGTAGGCAACAGCCTCAGCAAACTCAGGGTAATCAGAAAGGGTGCTATCAGTGTGGGGCCGAGGGGCACTTCAAGCGAGACTGCCCTCAGCTGAGACAGAACACAGGGGGTGGTAACGGGAATAACAATGCAGGGAACAACGGGGGTAATGTTGCGCGTGGGCGCGGGTTTGTGCTGGGAGCTGGGGAAGCGCGGAACGACGGCAACGTGGTTACTGGTACGTTTTCAGTAAACGGTGTTATTGCTTCTATTTTATTTGATTCTGGTGCCGACTGGAGTTACGTGTCTTTAGAGTTTAGCTCCCAATTAGGGTTAAGTCCTACACTTCTTGTAATGAAACACATAGTAGAAATCGCAAATGGTAAAACAATCGAAGCTACACATGTTCTATTTGGGTGTAAAATCGATCTTCTGGGTCAAGTTTTCGACATTGACTTGATTCCTATTACTCTTGGAAGCTTCGACGTGATCGTTGGTATGGACTGGTTGTCCAAGTATCAAGCAGAGATTCTCTGTAAGGAGAAGATCATACGTGTTCCCCTTCCCACTGGGGAATTTCTATCAGTTCAAGGTCATCGCAGCGGGACCCCAGTTAGCATTGTTTCGGCAATGAAGGCTCAGAAGTATTTGCGTAAGGGCTATCCTGCTATATTAGCTCTTGTTACCGATTCATCGTCTGATGAAAGGAAGATCGAGGATCTTCCAGTTGTTCGGGAATATCCTGATGTATTTCCTGAGGAACTTCCTGGTTTACCTCCACATCGTCAGGTGGAATTCCAGATTGACCTCGCCCCAGTGGCAGCCCCAGTTGCTCGTGCTCCTTATCGTCTTGCGCCAGGAGAACTGCAGGAATTATCAAACCAACTCCAAGAGCTGTTGGATAGGGGTTTCATCCGACCTAGCTCTTCCCCCTGGGGAGCCCCAGTCTTATTTGTGAAGAAGAAGGACGGGTCCTTACGAATGTGTATAGATTATCGCGAGCTCAACAAGATGACGATCAAAAACCGTTATCCTTTGCCTCGTATTGACGACCTGTTTGACCAGTTACAAGGGTCGAGCTTTTACTCTAAGATCGACTTAAGGTCTGGTTATCATCAAGTGCGAGTCAGAGAGGAAGACGTTCCCAAAACCGCGTTTCGGACGCGATACGGTCACTATGAGTTCTTGGTTATGCCATTCGGGTTAACCAACGCACCAGCGGTTTTCATGGACCTCATGAACCGCGTGTGCAAGCCATACCTTGACGACTTCGTTATCGTTTTTATTGACGACATTCTAATTTACTCCAAGAACAAGGAGGATCACGAGCGGCACCTACGCCTTATCCTAGAACTCCTGAGGAGGGAGCAGTTGTACGCAAAGTTTTCTAAGTGTGATTTTTGGATACGGGAGGTACATTTTCTGGGGCATATAGTCAATGAGGTAGGCATACATGTGGATCCTGCCAAAGTTGACGCCATTAGAAATTGGGCGGCACCAAAGAACCCTTCGGAGGTGCGGCAATTTCTCGGTCTAGCAGGGTATTATCGCCGTTTCATTCAGAACTTCTCAAAGATTGCACAGCCACTCACCTCGTTAACACAGAAGAAAGTAGTTTACTCTTGGGGGACGAAACAGGAGGATGCTTTCCAGCTTTTGAAACAAAGGTTATGCAGCGCACCAATCTTATCTCTACCGGATGGCACTGAGGATTTTGTAGTTTATTGTGATGCTTCGATTCAGGGTCTCGGTTGCGTGTTGATGCAACGCAAGAAAGTGATAGCTTACGCTTCTCGACAGTTGAAGGTTCACGAGAGGAACTACACGACACATGACTTGGAGTTAGGAGCAGTAGTGTTTGCGCTAAAGATTTGGAGGCACTATTTATACGGTACGAAATGCACAATCTACACCGACCACAAGAGCCTTCAGCATATCTTCGACCAAAGAGAATTGAATATGCGACAGCGTCGTTGGGTGGAATTGTTCAATGATTACGAGTGTGCCATCAAATATCACCCAGGTAAAGCTAACGTTGTGGCGGATGCACTTAGCCGCAAAGAAACGAAACCTAAACGCGTTCGCGCATTACAGCTCACTATCCATTCCAGCCTTCCTGATAGGATTCGTACGGCCCAGACTGAGGCATTGAAGGAAGAGAACATTAAAACTGAGGGTTTGCGCGGTATGGAAAAACAGTTTGAACAGAGATCTGACGGCATCTACTACATCATGGGAAGAGTATGGGTTCCTCTGTTTGGTGATCTTAGAGAACTTGTAATGGATGAAGCACACAAGTCACGATATTCTATTCACCCGGGATCGGACAAGATGTATCACGATCTTAAGGTTATGTATTGGTGGCCGAATATGAAAGCCCTCATCGCCACGTACGTGAGTAAATGCTTAACTTGTGCTAGAGTTAAAGCGGAACACCAGAAGCCTTCGGGTCTACTACAGCAGCCAGAAATACCTAAGTGGAAGTGGGAACAGATCGCTATGGATTTCGTTACTGGATTACCAAGAACTCAGGCTGGAAACGACACTATATGGGTGATTGTTGATCGACTCACGAAATCGGCACATTTTCTAGCAATCAAGGAAACAGATAAGTTTTCGCAGCTTGCAGCAGTATATCTTAAGGAGGTAGTTGCTCGGCACGGAGTGCCAACTTCTATCATCTCAGATCGAGATCCGCGCTTTACTTCTGAATTATGGCAGTCTATGCACAAATTGTTCGGTTCGAAACTTGATATGAGCACCGCTTACCACCCACAGACGGATGGTCAGAGTGAGCGCACTATTCAGACACTTGAAGACATGCTGCGGGCATGTGTGATCGATTTTGGGAAGGGATGGGAAAGACACTTGCCGTTAATAGAGTTCTCCTACAACAACAGCTACCACACAAGTATTCAGGCAGCTCCGTTCGAAGCATTGTATGGGCGGAAATGTCGTTCTCCTCTCTGTTGGGCGGAAGTAGGTGACAGTCAACTCACAGGTCCTGAACTCATTCTGGAAACTTCGCAAAATATAGCTCGGATAAGGGATCGTATGGCAGCAGCGCGTGATCGTCAGAAAAGTTATGCTAACAAGTGTAGAAAGCCTTTAGAGTTCGAAGTTAATGATCGGGTTATGTTGAAAGTTTCACCGTGGAAGGGCGTTGTACGCTTTGGGAAGCGTGGCAAGCTTAATCCACATTACATTGGGCCATTCAAAATTCTTGAGCGGATCGGTAAAGTCGCTTACAGACTCGAGTTACCTGCGGAATTAGGTAATGTTCACAATGTCTTTCACGTTTCGCAACTAAAGAAGTGTCTGGTTGATGAGACACTGGTTGTGCCATTTCAAGAGCTCAAGTTGGATGACAAGCTGCAGTTTGTTGAAGAGCCTATTGAAATCATGGATCGGGAGGTCAAGGTGCGTAAACACAGTCGAATTCCGATTGTTAGGGTTCGTTGGAATTCAAGGCGTGGACCGGAGTTCACGTGGGAACGCGAGGATCAGATGAAACTAAAGTACCCTCACCTCTTTCCCAAAGACAAGGCAGAGTCAAGCAAAACTAGTGAATCTCGGGACGAGATTCCCCTTCAAGTTGGGGATGATGTAACACTTGAGCAAAATCCGCAACAATCTTGAATTCTCACTCCATCCCTTCGTGTTTACTTGTCAAATTTCGGGACGAAATTTCCTTCAAGTTGGGGATGATGTGACAACCCGAACTTTCAAGGTTAGTTACGTTTTAACTTTGTGAACTTAACTCCGTTAAATGTAAACGCTTGTTAGTTTAGTTATATAATTTAGTGGGGTTGTAGGGCCGCATATAGGTGAGTTCTATAATTATGCTTGTCTAAGTAGCAAGACATATTCCTTGCCGACTTGATTAACCGGTTCTTATTACGTGTTCTCTATAATTATGTCGACTCAATATATGTAACCACCATAACAGGACCAATCGGCCCACATATATGATTTTATCATGAAACCCAACAGTTTTGGTAATAACCCTTTTGTAACAGCCTTGTAGTCGGCCCACTTGTGTGAAAGTGTAGAATTAAATCCTGGCCCAGTTAGGATAGGGATCATGATCATCGGCCCATGTTGTGTTGATTAGCAATATAATTAGTTGTAGGTCGCATACCCGTATCACATAAAATATAACCAAGCAAACCCTACCCTTTCACCCATTGTGCGACGGCAGTAGGTGTCCCCCCTTCTTCGAGCATCATCCTTCTTGATTAAACTGTGGTTAGTGATTCTTTAATTGTGTTGTTATACATGAATTCATGCGTGTGCAATGATTATGTTATGTGACCAGTATGTGTGTATATGAAGTAAATAATAAGATCATGATTATTAGCCTAGATAGTATGTAAATTAGGGTGTTGTACAGATAGACAAACGTGGCATTAAGTCAAGTGAATTGAATGATTGTTGGTTGATTTCGAAGTTGTGCATGTGATTTTTAATTGATTTTGATACAACAGTAGACATTCAAATCACATGGGATTGCCTTTACTTTGAAAGTGTGTGTGTGACTCAATTCGGTCCAATGATATTAAGGGAAAAGACATGGTGGTCGGCCAACATAGGAGAAAATATTAATAATATTAGGGAATGAATATTGTGGTTGTGTATAATCGGTTGTAGGGTGGAATTGGTGGAAAATATTGGCTTGATCTAATTGGTGGAAATTATTGGTGGAAATTATTGGTGGAAATTATTGGCATGATCTAATTGGTGCAAGGGGGCGGCATATATTTTTTTTAATGTGTGTGTGTTGATGTATGAGGGGCCGTATACTCAAATAGATCATTTGTCTTACAAACAATTAAATGGGTCACACATGCTTACCTTACCGTTGGGCCGCATGAAGGGTGGGATTGGGCTTGAAGTCCAACCGGGTTGTTATGGAAGAACCTTTATATGAATGTTGCTGTGATGCTTTTGTATGACAACAAATGCTTTTGTAAGACTTAGATTACGTCAACTAGCTAATACAATTTGCACTATTTGTTTAATGTGTAAGCACTGTTGTGTGACATGATTAAATGAATGCGAAACTGATCGATTTTGGTAACTGCCTTAGGAGCTAATTGATTGACTGGGAACTAGTGTCTTAAATTTACCGAGCAACCTAAGGTGAGTTCACTACATTCGAGCATGCGTCCCAGTGGTTGGGGACAGTCAATGGGTATTCCACGGGGGAATGAGTCCTTGGGTAAAAACGAGTATATTGGTTAATATTCTCACCTATCATCTTTTGTAAGTCCCTCATCGGGTATTGGTTAGTAGCGCTACTTAGGTTTGGCACCCTCACCCCGTGCCTGTAGAGGACGGAGGTGAACTAATGACCCAGTCTGGCCCAGTACTAGATAGGAGTACGTGGGAAGGGCAGTCATGTATTTCAGGAGCCGTCCGTGTTTGGAAATGAGATATTAACAATATTACTTGCATTGGTTATTGAAAACTGTTTTACATACAATGGGTAACAAACGTTTTCTAAAAACTGTGAACTCGCCAGCTTTGTCTGATACACGTGTTACATGCTCGCAGGTCCTTAGGTACTTGGAACGCAGGAACTTGCTGGCTGGAGGGCGCGAGTGGTCATGGTTGCTTTGCTGAGTTATTTCACGAACATTTATTTACTTTGGTTGTGTGAAACATATACTTTGTGATACGTTAATGCTTCCGCTGAACTTATGGTTTTTGAACAACTTATGTTTGGGATTTCAGTATTATTAAATGATGAAACTTTATTTCAAACTTGTGATTCAATGTAATTGGTGGCTCATTGCTAGTCGTCACACACCTAACAGGGACACTCCCTAGGTGGTAATTTGGGGGTGTGACATTTCCTGCCCCTCTTTTTTTTTCTCTTTTAAAAACCAATCATTTTCGAGTTCCTTTGAATTCTTCAAGTATTTTTAATTCATCAGCATAACCAGCTTCTTTCATCTCTTCCTCATTCATCCAGTTCTGATGATTGACTGGATCTGGATCTTGATAGTTCTGATCTTTGATGAAACCAAAAAATTCAACTTTAGTCTTTGGCTCTGGATGATTCAGATGATATCTGGCCAATTGTTTCAAAGAATCATTGCTCATGTGAGATAGAACCAACATATCATTGTTTTCATCTCTTCAAGATCTGGATAAGCATGATCTATCGTCATTTGAACAAATCTTGGATACACCCAAGTCTTACTCTTTGATGTAATGTTGAAAAGTTGTACTTCTTGTTCAATACAAGAGCTGTCACCATGTTCATCTGATAGTCTCTCATAGCATCATATCCTCCCTTGCAATGACTCAGAGATTGCAATACTGAATGAATTAGAAACTTGTATGGCTTTGTAAACTTTGACTTCAAATAGTTAGCATTGTTTAGAGCACCAGTATAACCCATCCGCAACATACAGCCTTTGACCATTCTTTCAGGGAATTTTGTTGGAGAGTTTTCAACATCAGGAAAATTCAAAACTTCACGTACATATGCCTCCGAGATAATAATTGGTTTCTTTTCACCATTTAGCTTAACAACCAAATTAATCACTTTGCTTTGTTCATTATATCTTGCATTTTTTCCAAAAAAAAACGTTTGATATGAGATCTAAACACCAGATGTTGATACGACAACGCTTTTTGAATTGGCAATCTCCTCATAAACTCCAGAATACTCCTGAAATCAGACAACTTTGGAATCTTTTTCTCATCAAAATCACAACAACTATTGTGTAATGGATCAAATAATACATTCGAAGCCTGAAAATCAACACATTACAAACAAATCAAACACTTTGAAAATTTTTCTTCTCAAGCATCATTCAAGCGAAATCACATATTATATGAAATAACATTTTGAAGCGAAATCACTTAAGTCAGTTTGAAGCGAAAACACTTGTTTTACAAGAAAAATCCATTTCAAACGGAATATTACTTTGAAGCGGAATACCCTATTTGAACTGAAATCCCATTTGAAGCGGAATCAACTGTTTCCAAAGAAAAACAGTTTCAAGAGGAATCAAACATAATCATGAACAAATTTTCAAAACTTTTCTGATGATGAAATCATTTAACTGGGTTTGTTCATCAGTGAATTCCGACCAAAAGGGTATGATTTTTATCCATTATAACCATCAAAATCAATCTAGATCTAAGTTCAAAATATAGATTCATTGTCAAACATGTACAAACCATAGATCTGGTTCAATCATAACCCTAAAAATGATCTACAACACATTCCGACTACACTAATATGATTTACGTTCATTTTAGTTAACAAACACACCCTAGATCTACAATAACAATAACAAGATCTGGGTTAAATCGACCAGATTTCTCACCTTTCCCATGTTTATAGTTGAGCAAACCAACTAAAAACACAAAATCTAACAACAATCGGACAGAGTAACGGCTGTAAATCGGGGGTTTTGAGATTTCGCTCAAAATCGCCTTTGTCAGAACTTTGGAACGGAATAAGAACAATGAGTTGTTCAAGCGGAATCAGCTGGCTATTTATAGACCACCTGATTTCGCTTGAAATGGACATTGATGCAGTTCAAGCGGAATCACCAATTTAGGTGAAATCATGTTTTTCAAGCGGAATCAGATTTAAAGTTTCAAATTTTTAACTTTTTTAGATTTTACCGACACACCCAGTTAACCAAGTCCAAGTTAATGACCTTGGTCAACTTTTCAGCCTACCAAGTCCAAGTCAATGACCTTGGTTGACCAGTTTATGAAGTTTGCTGACTTTCTGAAACTGAATTTAGTTCAAATTAATGAACTTTTGAACTTTTCAAACTTTGAAACACATACCAGTCATTTTTCAAGCTTCTGCTTACCCAACCCTTCATGATTCAGACATGTTCTGCACATAAGACTTTAATCATCTGATCCCCAACGTCCGTTGTCGAAAATAAGATGAAAATAAAAATCTTTTTGGATATTAGAATATGATAAGCAGAAATCTGTATACACAATATTTTTGTGAGCGTGTTAGGGGATCATATCAGCTTCCGACAAGACACAAGTACCGTTAAGCTTAGATTTCATACTCAAGATTAAACAGTTCGCTTAGATTGTCGATATACTGATCCTCTTAAATCTTTACACAATTTTCAATCTATTTGGGATACGAATTAAATGTTTTAAGATCTTGACTTTTACGCGTGTACCACCTCAGTATATACTCCCATATCCAAATCCCAATATTCAGTCTTACAGGTGAGTATACCTAGATGATATCTGTAATGGGGTGAATGCGAAGCCGTGAGAGCTCAGGTCAGAACTTCCGTTCAGCAGAGAGATGACGGCTCGACTTTTGGTGGGTTCCCTTTAGGAAATCTTTTTTGCAACGACACATGATTAGCATTTTGCAATGTGTTATCATTTTTTATGATGAGGGGAGGCTTTACGAGTAAAGCTTGTGCAGAGTATTATACGAGGACTAGGCTATTGCTTCCGCAAAATCAGAAGTCCTGGTATAATATCCCAGATATCACTAAGTATAAAGACCTAGTATCTCGGAAAGAGGGACCTTTCAAACAAGATTTCGGGGTTACCCATATATCCTGGAGATGTTCCCCACGTAAAAGCAAGTTATTATTTATGTTTATATCCCAAACAAATCTACTAATTTTGTAAAAACCTATCGGCACATCATCAGCGAGACTGCTTAACACATATTAAACATTACATTTCTTTAGCGTACAGTATCTGTCTAGCTGATGTACTATCATTTCCCCTTTTTACACAAGCTCTTTTTCAGTTTTTCAATGTTTTTGGATTTTTCAAATTTTCTATTGTTTTTGGCTTTTTGAAATTTTATCATGTTTTTGTATTTTTCTGCAAACTTTCTCCCCCTAAAAAACATATTTTTGAGTTTTTTGTTTTTATCAAAAGCAGAAAATAAACTATACAGAAAAATTTGCCAACAAGACATCAGATCACATCAGATCGCCGCCCTCCTCGGCTTAACATTCCTCAACCCTCCCAGAAAGCAAATTTTTCATCCCATTTAATTTTAAAAGATAGTTAAATCTCTTTTTGTAAAATGGTTTAGTGTAAAAATCAGCCCTCTGATCATCAGTGTGTATATGTTCTATCCGAATCAATTTCTTCTCATGACAATCACGGATGAAATGATGATGGATTTCAATATGCTTGGTTTTAGAATGGTGAACCGGGTTTTTCATTATATTGATTGCTGCTTCATTGTCCACGAAAATTGGCGTGTCCAAGAACTGCAAACCAAAGTCTCGCATCTGCTGTTGGATCCAAAGGATCTGAGAGCAACAGCTTGAGGCCGAAACGTATTCAACCTCGCAAGTAGAGAGCGGTACTGAGGTTTGTTTCTTGCACTGCCAAGTGACTAGTCGAGTTCCAAAGAACTGACAGCCTGCAGTTGTGGATTTAGCATTCTGCTTGCAGCTTCCAAAATCAGAATCAGCAAAACCAGTAAGAGAGAAGTCGCCCGTCTTAGGATACCACAAGCCGATGCTTGGGCAGCCTTTCAAATACCATAAAATTCGTTTGACGATTGTCAGGTGTGACGGCTTTGGGCTTGACTGATATCTGGCGCACAAACACATTGGATACATGATGTCCGGGCGAGAAGCAGTAAGATACATCAAGGATCCGATGATCGATCGATACAACGTCTCTTCCACCTTTACTCCACTCTCATCTGGACAGATTCCATGATTTTGTGCTAGGGGGGTTGATGCTGGACTGGATTAAGCCATGTCGAACTTTTCCAGCACATCATTCACGTACTTTGTTTGATGAATGAAGATTCCTTCGGGCATCTGCTCCACCTGCAGCCCTAGGAAGAACTTCATCTCCCCCATCGAACTCATCTCGAACTTCTTCTTCATAACTCTCTCAAACTCTTTACACAAGTCGTCGTTCGTTGAACCAAAAATGATATCATCGACATGGATCTGCACGATTAAGAGATGGCCTGCAACTTCCTTTGTGAACGATGTACTATTGACTGTCCCTCTGGTGAACCCGTTGGCCAGCAGATGTTGGGAAAGCGTCTCATACCAGGCTCTCGGGGCCTGGTGGAGTCCGTAAAGCGCCTTATCCAGAAGATAAACTTTGTTCCTATGTAGTGGATCAGTGAAACCCGGTGGTTGTCCCACATACACTTCTTCTTTGATCTTTCCGTACAGGAATGCAAATTTAACATCAAGCTGGTAGACTTTGAATCCTTTCTAGGACGCGAACGCCAGGAAGATCCTAATAGCCTCAAGTCTAGCAACAGGTGCATAAAACTCATCATAGTCGATGCCTTCTTGCTGACTGAATCCCTGTACTACCAATCGTGCTTTGTTCCGAACCACGACTCCTCTATCGTCTCTTTTATACTTGAACACCCACTTTGTCTTTATCAATTTCTGATTCTCAGGAAGATCTACTAATCTCCAAACACCCAGTTTCTCGAACTGTTGCAGCTCTTCCTGCATAGCATTCACCCAGTTGTCTTCAGTCAAAGCTTCTTTATACGTTCTAGGTTCAATCTGCGAGATAAAACATTTAAGTGAGAATTCTTCCTGTAAAGGAGCAACAGATGAATAAAAACAGGTAAGTGCTCGGTTGATCTGATCTCTCGTCTTCACACCACTCTGTAGGTCACCGATAATCTGCTCTGAAGGATGATAAGACAATGTTCGTGGCATAGCCGTCTCAGGCACATTAACTTCCGATTGCAAGTTCGTAATGTCTTGATCACCGGTGTGATCCTCAGCTTCTGTCGTTTCAACATTTGGTTCCTCGTCAAAAATCGGACCGGATTCCGATTCTGAGTCGTCAAAATTGTCAAATGTTGGAGCTGGTTCCTCTGGTGGTTCGTGAGCAGTTCCACTTGGACCAGCCTCGTGATTATGCGTACCCTCGGTGGGTGGAGAAACTACTAGCGGTCTAGGCACTTGTTCTTGCGTCATTGACTGGTGATATTGGTACAAAAGTGCTAGTTCCTCATCACTTGGCTGAATCGGTAGTTGGAAAGACTCCCAGAGTTTGTCGTAATCGAACAAGACTCTTTGTCCGGGAAGTTGTGGTGGAGTTGTGTGCTTCTGACAGTCTACATGCTGAACTTGAATTACTTTTCCCAGGCATGGCACAAACACCCTCTTCAACGGGCTCACATAACCTACAAAGAAACCATCATTAGTTTTAGCACCAAATTTGCCATCTGGATCTATGAAGGTACATGGAGATCTAAACAGTTCTAAAAACTTTAGACTGGGCTTGTAACGGTGTAAAAGTTCAAAACACATTTTCTTGTATTTCTTGACGGTGAGCACTCGGTTCAAAGTATAGCACGCTGCTGCGACTGCTTCACTCCAGAAGAAAATTGGTAACTTGGAATCGACAAGCATTGTTCGAGCAGTTTCAATCAGAGTACGATTCTTTCTTTCAGCTACGACGTTCTGCTGTGGAGTGTATGGCGCGCTGAATTCCTGAAGAATCCCTTTCTCGTTACAGAACTCGAGCATTCTATTATTCTTGAACTCCGTTCCATTATCACTTCTTATTCTCCTGGTCGGCAGTTTATACAGCGTCTCCATCTTTTTGAAAAGAACCATCAGTGACTCAAACGTCTGATCTTTCCTCTCCATACACACTACCCATGAAAACCTTGTGAAGTCATCGATAACCACAAGACAGTATAAGTCACCACTGATACTCTTCACATTAACCGGCCCAAAGAGATCCATGTGGAGTCTCTCGAGCGGTACTCTGATCGAATTCAGCAACTTCTGCGGGTGTGTTTTCCTTGTCTGCCTTCCTTTCTTGCAAGCTACACAGTCATCAGACAAATGAAAACTTTTCAAATTCACACCTTCAACCAAATCATTATGTAAAAGAAAATTCATTTTCCTAACATGAATGTGGCCCATCTTTCGATGCCACATAATCGACTCTTTTTCTATACTTTAGTTTTTGACACAAAACACTGTTTTTGATGATCTGTTGGTGTTGCGACACTCATATCAAGAATATACAAGTCATTTTCTCGTGGAGCGCGCAACAGCACCATATCCTCAGGGATTTTAAACCCAGGTTTTAAGACAAGGCATTCATTTTTAGTGAAGTGAACTGTAAATGATTTGTCACAAATTTGTGAAATACTGAGCAAGTTGTTTTCCAGTTCAATTATGTAGTTCACTTTTTCAAATGATATTACTCCATTTGTTAAGGTTCCTTGACCAACAATCCTTCCACCCCGATTTCCAGCGAATCAGACGTATCCACCATTGATAGATTTCACGTCATAGAGCAATGCCAGCATTCCAGTCATGTGTCTTGAGGCTCCACTGTCCATTATCCATTTAGAGATTATCGACCTCGGTAGCCCCTGCAATCATTATATCAATTCACTCAAACAATGACACCCATGACTTCTTAGCATCTGAAACACTACCAAATACTATGTCACACGTCACATCAACCTTTGGAAAGTTAAAAAAGACATTTGGAACATCAATTTTAGCTTTTGGTTTTACTTCTTTCCTTTTAATCGGTGGAAAATTTTCAAGAAATTTATCAAGTTCAAACCCAAACTTTTCAACATCATCTTTAAACCCTTTTGTTTCATTTTTCAAAACACTTTCCATCTTTTTCTCGTCAACTGGTGTTTTTGATTTCACCACCCAAGATTGATTCTCAAAAACTTTCATTTTTCGATAAATTTTTGAAGTCTTGTGAGTCTTCGAAGATTCGCCAATCTCAAAAGTTGATTTCAGCTTATCTTCTGACTTCAGAGATTCACCCCTTTTCAAAATGTGAACCGGTGAAATCATTGGTTTTTTACCCTTGTTATCAGTTGGAGTTTTAGGTCGGGGTTTTTGCAAAACAGGTTTTTTAAACACAGGTTTTTCAAAGACTTTATTGCATTGTTTGGCCATGTCACCAATCTCATTGCAGCGATAGCAAACTCTTTTGTCATATTCGACAAAATTTGATTTGAACGACTCTTCTTTCAGTTTCTTCGCTGTATTGAAATCATCAATGGCTTTTTGACTGAAAATGTACTCTTTTTCAGTATCAACACTGGGACCAACAACGAAAACATCATTCATTATTTCCTTTGGCTTAACATTCTTCTTGGCCATTTTCTTTTCAAACCCAATCCCTTTGTTTTTAAAATTGTCTCCATTTTTCTTGTTGTTACCACCATTTCCCTCCCACTCTTTCTTACCTGAGTTGTTAGGTTGTGATTTAACAAACGACCTTTTGGGTTTTGAAAAGAACTCTTTGTTATTCACCTCAGAAATGTCAATTTCGACCAATTTAAACAATTTTTCAACATTTTCATTTTTTGCATTCTGCAGCGGATACTCAAAATCAGAATAAAGCTTGTCAGTTCCAATCATAGTGTAAACCACAATAATCGGATCACCATTCACGACTTTGTCTGATTTTGGTATGAATCTGTCTAAGAAGTTACCGTCTTCTTCAGAATCAGACACAGAGTTCTCAGAATGAGTGTTCACAATCTCAGACTCCGAGTTATCACTCTCTTCATCTAACACTTGGTCAACAACGGTCTTTATAACCTGTGACTCATTGTCAGTGTCGGACGGAGAGAATGTAACATCAATAATTTCCGGTAACTCATTCTCAATGGTGCTCAGTTTGAGATTCAATGCAGCTTCCACCCCATCTGGATATTTCTGGGTATAATGATTCCACATTGGGGGTGGAACACTGTTAAAGACAGGTGTTGCATTTGGTTGTTGTGGGACAATCTGCTCAATCACATAAGAAGATGCAACATAGCTCATTAACTTCTAATCAATTCTTTCATTCTCAATTTTGGTTAATTCTAACTCTTTCTTCAATGAAGCAATCGTGTCTAAATAAAAATTGATTTCCACTTGTTTATCAAAAATTGTTGATTTTAATAATTTTGTGGCTTTATCATTTTCAACACTCTCATTTTGAATCATTTTTATGGATCTAGACAATGTGTCATATGCTTCTTTTACATGACTTAGATCAAATTTAATCATATCAGTGTATTGTCTCAATTCCTGAAACTTTGTGTCCTTTTCAAGACACTCCATGCAAGGTTTTGAACAGTTTTGGCATGGGGTTTCAGAAATTGACTCAATCTTCTCGACAATCTTTTCTTCCTGAACAGTTTTAACACCCGATTTACCAACACCATCTGACTCTGACTCAGACACTCCTTCGGTGTTGACCTCCACACTTTCTGACTCCTCATCAGACTCCTTTTGTACTGACTCGGTACTGACAGACTCTGGTTCTACAGGTTCTGTGTCTACCTCTTTCAGTTTTTCCATCAAGGCTCTGTCAGCGATCTCCTTCAGTGTCTCTTCAGTCATTTCCTTGGTTACATCAATCATCTCTTCAACAAAATCTTTCTTCACCTCATACTATGGGCACAATCCTGTTGTTGGCTCTTCGAAGAAACCTGCAAAAGAATCAAACACTTTAGGAGGCATGATTGATTTTAAAGAACTAGTTAATACCTCCTGTTCGGATTGATAATAATAGACTTCAGCAACAATTTATTCAAGATCTCCCACATTTTCCACAGACACATCTTCATTAACCACCTCTGGTTCAACAACACTCTCTAACTCCTCTACAATCTCAGCCATCATAGCTCTTCCTTCACTGCCCGAGATGTATTAATCCCAACTGAATCCTTCGGCTACCTTCTCGTCATCTGGGTTGACTATGAGAGCTTTCTCCGGCTTATTCTCAATCTGAGGTCTTTGAACGACTGGTTGTTGATTTGGCTTATGATAGATCGCATGTCGGTAGTAGTCGTTGGTAAATGGATTCTGGTGATTGTTGACCTCTCTATTCGGACACTCTCTCTTAAAATGCCCTCTCTCTTTGCATTAAAAACAAGTCACTTTGGACTTATCAAATCTGAGCTTTTGATCTGGTCCAGACAAACTGTTTCGACCCGTGATTTCCATAAATCTTTGGGCTCTTCTAACCAAACTAGCCATTCCCCACTTGATGTCTATCAGTTCTAGCTCTTCCGGACCTATTTGATCGTAATCCTCCTTGGTCATATCAGGATTACCGATCTTTCCCGCCACCAAACTCTCATACGACTCCAGAACGGAAGCTAACAGTGAAATATGTTGTTTTGCAGCAGCTTCAGTAAACTCGTTTCCATTCTTGATGTTGACTGCAATATTACACTGAATCCCAGAAACATATCCCAGATTGTTTGAGCTAGATGAGCTTTGAGGTGACATCTGTTCAGAAGCTTTGAAATTTGGCTCAAAACTAGCAAACGGTGAAGGCTTTTTGTTACTTGGAGTACTAGACGAAGCACCCGATGTTGAATCTGCGTTGAACGCAGTTTGAATCTTCGAGCTTTGATTAGTTGTTGCTGGAGTGTTGCCTTTGTAATAAAGAGACACATCCTGTTGAACATTCGCAGAATTCATCTTTTTGATCTTTATTAACTCTAACTCATGGGCTTCGATTTTCTCTATGAACGAACTAAGATTCAAATTACCAAAATCTGAATTGTTCTTCAACATCATCAAATAAGTACCCCATTCGTCATAAGGCAATGCATCTGCCAATTTATCGATCCACTCCTTATTTGTCTTGGTTATTTCCAATCTCTTCATCTCCACAACTAGATGCCAGTATCTTTCAATCAATTGTTTTGTAGTTTCGCCTTTTATACCAGTGAAAATGTCAAATTCTTTCTTTATCAAAGCCTTTTTGCTTTTGATCATGGACACACTCCCTTGAAACTTTATTTTCAATTGTTGCCAAACTGATTGTGAATTGTCTTCATGCTGCAACAACACCAAGATATCCTCTTTAATTGCCTGTTGAAGAATGCTCATCATCTTTTTCTCAGCTTTGAAGTCATCCTGTTCAGTTTGTGTTAAACTGCCAATCCCCTTTTCAAGACCGAAACCATCTCTTGGTGGAACATACCTCGATTCAATCTTCATCCAACACTCAAAGTGGTTGGCTTGTACCCAGTTTTTGAATCTCTTAGACCATCCTGAATACTCATCGATGTTCATCAGTTTAGGTGGTTTCTGCATCGTTCCCGACTCATTCTCCATATTCACGTTTTGAACTATACTGGCAGGGTTTTATGCTGCTGTCATCCCACCGCCGGCAAAGAAGTTATAAAAATCTTGATTTTCCATTTTTAAGAAATCAGTTTACCAAAAATAATTTTTCAAGTTTTAAAAACTGGTCTCTTTAAGTGAAAACACTTTCTACACGAAATGAACTTCAAACAAAATGTCACGAACGAAATGGACTTTCACAACAAACCATAATTTCAAGCTGAATTAGGTTTTCAAGCGAAATAGGTATTTTCAAGCTGAGTTAAGTTTCAAGCGAAATCAGTACTTTCAAGCGGAATCAAGTGATCATTCAAGCGGAATCACCAACTCAAGCGGAACCAGGTGACTTTCAAGCGGAATCACTTATTTCGCTTGAAATAACTTCAATTGTTCAAGCGGAATTAGATCTTTTCAAGCGGAATACCTTAATTCGCTTGAAATTACCACAAATTTTCAAGCGGAATCAAACTATCTCGTTCAAGCGGAATAAGGTTTTCAGTCCATTTTTATCAGTTTTAGTTCGAATTTTGATCTGATTCTCTCAAGGGTTTGTTAAAACACAGTTTTACACGCAAAACTAGAAACTCAGTCCATTTTGTCCGTTAAAAAGTCCAAAGTCCAATAAAGTGTTTAAAATCCACTGAGTCAAGTGTATTGGCTCATAACTGGCTCTGATACCAATTGTAGGATCGATTTGACGATCAAGTGAGTCAATTAAAGTCAATACACCACTGTTTGAGTGGCGGAAACAAACAAACAGTGTTGAATCAGAGAGGATTGAGTAGAAAACAGAGATATCACTTTAACACTTGCTTCTCATTAAAATCAAACGTGATTACATGGCAGGAATTTGGCAGCACTTCGTGGCTATGATCGTAATTCCGTGCCAAATGAGAAACACACATCACCTATATATAAGCATCAGATTCCGCTTGAAATGACCACATGTCATTCAAGCGGAATTAACACATTTGATTTCGCTTGAAATGAACATATGTCATTTCAAGCGGAATTACATCTAATTCATATAAAATTACATTCTAGCCCCTGTAAACCCTATACAAACATGACCTAGACTAAGACGTAGGCTATAGACATCATGCACCAACAGGTTATAATCTAACCAAAAATCCTTAAAAATAATATCTTAACAGTACGTAATGAGTTTTCGGTCAAAATCCAAGTTTAAACATGTCTTATGCAAGATATCGCAATTTAATTAATAAAAAGCTTCTAATTACGATATCGAGCATAACTTCTGTTTGAGACCAAGAACTGGTGTCAAATTTTTGGGACAAGTTTATATATTAGTAGCAAAGGGTTTTGTCCTCTCACATTTCTAAAAATCTCAATTATATGTCAAAAGGGCATTTACGACATATATAAGCATATTAACAAACAAGAGCATATAATTCAAACTACTAAGGACCAAGCAATATAACTCCAGAGGGTTATACTACTGTATAATATGGTCCTAATGGAAGCTTAAAACATGGAAGAATTAAGCTTAAACGGGTCAGAACTGAAAGTCAAAGCAAAAGTCAAGCTTTTGCGACTTTCGGTTATAAACTGACCTTAGACTGATAATTGTCGGGTTAGACCTTATTAAACATTCTGGCAACCAAGGAAGAGAACAAACCTGCACCTGGCAACAACATTATGTCGAAACACTACCATCGCGCTGCGCGACGGCTGAGGAGTTCCATGGTCGCGCCACGCGACCACCCAGGTTACCAGCCAAACAAGCTTTAAAGTTTACATGTTCAGCCCATGCACCTCTTCAAGCCTTATATCTTTCATTTTAAACACCTTTGGCCCTTGTAGTTAGTTTGTAGAGGTTCATGGGAGTATAACCAAACTCCGTTAGGCCAAGTTCCGTTAAAAGATCTCTATAAACACAACTTTCTTACTATTAACGCTTTTAACCCAAAGTCTTGAAAACTTGCTTAACGATCTCGAAACTACATGAAATTTATATCACTTATTCTTGAGAGTATATTTGAATATTTCGAAGCCTCGGGTTCGTTAAAAGGTCACTCAGAGGTAAGAATTAACATGTTGACACGTTTAATCCCTATAGTTTATAATCTTCCGATTATTTTCATAGACGGCTTCTTATACCCAATTAATCACTCGTTTAAGAATATATTCTCCATGTATGGTCATTCAGAGGCACAAGTTTGGCATGTTGACACTTTTAGTCCCTTCGCATACATCTTTTTACCGTTTGTCAACTTTAGTCCTTCAAACTCAATCTTTCACATCTTTAGAGTTTAGGACACGTGTCTTTACATAATTGGACACGTTTTATTTACGTGGTGTTACAGCAGGCTCCCTAATCGAGTAAAGATTTTCTTTGACAACCTAAAGATATGGAGGATCTCCTTTTGGTGTTCTCGTAGCTCGAATGTCGAGCTCGGTAGAATCAAAAGACTTCAACCTCAAAGCTTCCTTCGTACCCATAACTGCACAAAGCAAGCAATTCGTAATATACATATACTCGCACGAAGAAAACATACATATAAAAATCTAACAATATACGAAAAACGATGTTCGAGCTAAAAACGTAACTAACCCTCTCTGTTCCATTTAAGGGTGGGGTAATACTCCGGTTCGGGCTATATCGTGCTTATCCTCCACATAACAAGAATGTGTTCCGGAAATCTTTGGACGCGGCCGACCTCCTTAATCAAAGCAGCGTACAAACCTTTAATAAAATCAAAATCTTCAGGGAGAGGACCAGGAAGACTGGATCTCTTTAGCCTCCAATTCATTTCAGCCGGAACGCACCGATTATCCACCAAAAAGAAATGGTCTTTCCAATCCTTTAAGCTCGTGGTAATCCTTGAGTAGCAGCAGGCATTCTTCTTCCGAACCTCAAAAGTGTACCAATCACCGGACCGGTTCAACTTATAAAGGGCCCGGAACACATCCAAATCTGGATCGAACTCTAAGCTACGATAGGCGAGTTCAAATTGACACACCTTGGCAAGGCCAAAAGGGTTCATTTGAGAAAGATTAACCTCATGGAACATCAAATCCCTAATCAAAAATTTCGTCAAGGGAAGATGATAGTTACAGTAATCGAACATCCGAGTATAAATGCATATCTTCCCAGGAACGAAAGGGTAGATGGCCGTATCTTTTTCGGGAAGAATAGGGTTTAGAGAAGCATGAATCGCATATTGTTCCACAAACCACGCCAGACCGTTTCGGTTTAAAATATTGAAACAGCCGGACAAATTACTTTTGTTAGCCATGATTACAGAGAAAGATACTAACCTGACTGTAAAAGCGGTGATCCGAAAAGAATAAGGAAGAATCTTGGGAAGAAGAAACAGATAAAAAGTAAAAAGTGAAACCTTTTTCGCCCAATTTATAAGAGAACCACACCGCCTTAGCCCATCCAATAAGAGTATGACACGTCATGACAAGTGATGCATGTCAAGCGTCACATCAGTAAAAAGGAAAGTTAAAGTAACTGTCAGTCACCTAGCAAAGTTACCGCCAGACAAAAGAAATTCAAAAATAAAAAATAAATAGCCAAGGTGAAAAAGCGCCGGACAAAAACCTCTCCAATTAAGTTCGAAGCTTTTGCTAAACAAACACTACGAACTAGGGGGACTTGATGAGGATACGTCCTGGACCGGACCGAATACCTAATAAGCTAGGGGTTGGACGGACCTAGTGACCCCATTCGGAACGATCAACTAATATGTATTAAAATTGTTACGCATGTGAAGTATGCAATATATATTTGAAGGCTTTGTAATCAACCCTCTTGCAACTTGTAGTTACTAGGTGAACCAGGTACCACCTGAGGATCATCTACTCCATTTAGGTTGGTGCTGTCAAAAGTTGGTAGAATCTGACTCCCAAATGTCACTGGATACATGAAAACGATTATCAACGGCAAATACATCTCTTATATTAAAGGTGTCATTGAGAAATATATAAAGGTATCATTTACAGCTGCAGCGTGTAGTCCTGGCTAAACGGGTAGGTTGGGTCACGGGTCAGAACGGTTTGGTACAAAACAAGTCAAATTTGGTTCAGGTCAAACTGGGTTAAGACCAAAAAATAGGTACTGGTCAAGTCAAAACGAAGGTTTTAGAAAAATCAAATGACCAAAATCATCTTTATTGTTGATTTTAAACGCGTTACTGTTTTTCGAACATATTCTTATTTATTTGTAACTGGAAATAGGAATTTGATGCTTTTAATTACGTGTCCTTTAGATTCAGACGCCATCGAGCTTGAGTAACTAGCCTCTTTTATTGAGTCTGCTCTTCAAGTTGATTTATGATGTCTTTGCGATTTCACTTTGTATTATGATTTATGTTGGATATACAAAGGTAACCATATATTTTTATTGTGAATCATATAAAATACAAGTATACAACCAGTCACCTTTGTCTAAAAAGATCAAATACCGGTGGGAAGTGTTGATGCATGGAATGTCTGTTGACTGCGTCTACATGAAGCCTTAGGTCAAGTTAGGTCAACATAGGGTCTAGAAAGTCAAAAACATGTTTTATATATAAGTTTCGCTTGAATGTCATAGGATGTAAAAGGTTCCGCTTCATTGTCAAATAGGTTTCGCTTATAATGTATTGCAAAGGTTTCGCTTGAAAGGCATGTCTTTCAAGCGGAACTACATTGTAACACTCTACTTAAAATACGTCATACTTTAAACCGACTAAATAAGAAAGTTCATAATTATTTAAAACATTTAGTCCATAAGTGTTTGAGAACAACCACTAAACTTAAAGGACAATTGTGTAATTCATTCATTACAAAGTTTTCAAAAAGAACTTCTAAAACAAAAGTGAAAATCATCTTCTTGAGAGTGTTCGGTTCATAAGTCTTGTATTGATCACCATCCGCTCGATTGACTTACTTGAAATCTGAAATTTTAACAAAACAATAATGTTAGGATCCTTAAATTTTCATATAAATAAGTGTGGCGTAAAACGAATTCGATATACACCGTTTTTGCAAAACAAAACAATTTTGGCAGGGCTCCACCGTAAATTACGGTGCTCACCGTAATTTACGGTGGGCTGTGGGAGTTTATGGTTTCACCGTAAACCAGGAGAAAACCACCGTAAGAGTTTGCCCTCCACCGTAAATTACGGTAATACCGTAATTTACGGTAGACTCTGCAATCCCTTTCTTTTTGCTGTTTTGACCCGTTTAAAACATTTCCTGCACTTCTCAGCCATCAAAGTGCAGCACGGGGTATTTCCTCGCAACAAGTACGACCCATTTTGGATCCCTTGCTTCAACACACACGCTCCCATTACCGGTTTGCGTGATTCTAATATTTTTCCCATTTCCCACACCCGGGCTTATGGTCTACGGATGGGGTACTTCCGTTACCCGGTTTGTACCCATCTTTTATCTACTCATCTGGGTTTTCATCATGAAGTCCATCATTTTAGACAACCAACCAACACGATTCTAAATTGTTCAATCTATCACCCATAAGTAAGAAACCCAAATCATCATCATTAAAGTAGCGTCAACTACATACCTTAGAGCTTTCCCTTTTGGCGAGCGTCCGCACCGGCTTGACTTCCCGACGCCTCACTCGTGTTGCCTAAAACATACAAGCCAATTTATCATTAGAACCATTCGGCTCATGATTAAGCTTGTCACTTTACCAACACCACATTTGTGTCGATCAATGTCTTTTAGGCATTTTATCAAGCATCTTGTGTGCATAATTTCTTACAATTTGTAACTAAGTTTAACATTCATGATTTAGCCATGGCAAACATCAAATTAAGCGATTTTGCTAAATTTTACATCAATAATTTCTGAATTCTTGTTCATAAAACTTGAATTACTCTAGGAAACATCAAAATCCTAATGTTTCATACCTTTCTACAAAACCCACATATCACCTCTAATGGTGATCATGAATTTTACAAGAATTAAACCAAATTTCAACAAGAAATCTACTAGGGTTCATCCTTATACACTATTTCAGGTAAAACAAACATCATGCATGACCAGCTTTCAATCTTATGATTTTATCCAAAATCTAAGGTAGAGCCAAATCATGAAATTTTTGCATACCTTACAATCTCTTAGTCAAGATGATCACAACCCTATATTCAGATTTCAATTCAGACTTGATTTGCACCTTCAATTGATGGATTTTTGTGAATTTTAGGGTTTGAGGGAAATCCCCTCTTGTTGCCTGGCTTTGATCGATCAAACACACACTTAGGTGTGTGTTTGGTGTGTTATTTTACTATTAGTAAATTAAGTTTCAGAATTGACACATTTGGTCCCTCAATTATACATGGGCTATAAATCAAGGGTTTTCAATTATACTTTGTCATATTTTGTTAAGATTTCTACTAACTAGGTTATTTTTCATAGCCTTTTATCTTAACTTACTACTAGTATTTTATTTAAATTATAACATTAATATTTTCGGGGTGTTACAAGTCCACCCCCCTTAAAGAGGGTTTCGTCCCCGAAACCTGTTTATGCATATGACAAAAGTTCTTATACGTACCGAAAAGTGTAGGGTGTAGTCGTTTCATTTCCTCTTCAGACTCCCAAGTGGTGTCCGACCCTTTTCGGTGTTCCCATTTGACCTTTACTTGATAGACCATCTTGTTCCTTAAGCTTTTCACCTTACGGTCTAGAATTGCAATTGGTCTCACCGCGTAGCTGAGACTATTATCTATCTCGATGTCGTCATAACGAATATACGCGGTTTCGTCGGCTAGACATTTCCGGAGATGTGATACATGGAACGTACTATGTATCCCACTCAATTCAGGGGGCAACTCGAGACGGTAAGCCACCCTACCGACTCGCTCGATGATTCTGAAGGGCCCTATAAATCTTGGGCTTAATTTCCCCCTTTTTCTAAACCGGATTATTCCTTTCCATGGTGATACCTTCAACATAACCTTATCACCAACTTGGAACTCAATCGGTCTTTTTCGTTTGTCCGCATACGCCTTTTGTCGACTTTGGGCCGCCCTTAGGTGAGCTCGGACTATATCGATCTTTTGATTGGTGAGTCCGATTACATCTTTATGTTCAAGTTCACGCGGACCAACCTCACCCCAACATACCGGAGTTCGACACTTCCTTCCGTATAGCAATTCATACGGAGCCATGCCGATGCTTGCGTGGTAACTGTTATTATATGAGAATTCAACCAACGGTAGGTGAATATCCCAACTACCCCCGAAGTCAATTATGCACGCTCGTAACATATCTCCCAACGTTTGTATTGTTCTTTCACTTTGACCATCCGTTTGAGGATGGTACGCGGTGCTAAGAAACAATTTGGTTCCCATTTGTTTTTGGAAATCGCGCCAAAAATTTGAAGTGAACCGGGTATCCCTATCGGACACGATGGATATCGGCACTCCGTGGCGTGCTATTATCTCATTAGTGTACACTTCTGACATCTTCTCTGACGTATAAGTTTCTCGGATAGGGATGAAATGGGCACTTTTGGTTAGTCTATCCACAACTACCCAAATGGCATCGAAACCACGGCTAGTTCTGGGCAGCTTGGTTAGCAGGTCCATTGTAATTTGTTCCCACTTCCAAACCGGAATATCTAATGGTTGCAACTTGCCGTAGGGTTTTTGATGCTCCGCTTTGACTTGTAAGCAAGTCAAACATTTCTCCACGTATTTAGCCACATCCCTTTTCATCCCCGGCCACCAATAGTTTTGCTTCAAGTCCCTATACACCTTAGTTGCCCCGGGATGAATCGAATAGCGAGACTTATGTGCCTCGTCAAGCAAAAGACTCTTAACACCACATGTGTTTGGGACCCAAATCCGATCATTTCGGCATTTCATCCCATTACTTCCTTCCGTAAGGTCTTTTACCATCCCTTTTATGCGTTCTTTCTTCCAATTTTCTTCCCTTAACGCTTCGGTTTGGGATTCTCGGATTCGGTCGAGCAGACCTGAAGTTACTACTAACTGCATAGATCGTACTCGTATTGGAACGCATTCGTCCTTTCGGCTAAGGGCATCCGCCACCACATTAGCCTTTCCGGGGTGGTAGTGGATCTCGCAGTCGTAGTCCTTCACCACTTCTAACCAGCGTCTCTGCCTCATATTTAACTCTTTTTGATCGAAAAAGTACTTCAAACTTTTATGGTCAGTGAAAATAGTACTTTTCACACCATACAAGTAATGCCTCCAGATTTTCAAGGCAAAGACCACGGCTGCCAACTCGAGATCATGAGTTGGGTACTTTGTTTCATGCGGCTTAAGTTGCCTAGAGGCGTAGGCGATCACCCTTCCCCTTTGCATTAGTACGCACCCAAGGCCTAGGTGCGATGCATCCGAGTAAACTACCATATCCTCCGTACCATCCGGTAAAGTCAACACCGGTGCACAGGTTAATTTTTCCTTTAACGTCTGAAATGCCTTTTCTTGGTCGCTTCCCCAGACGAACTTCTCATTCTTGTGGGTCAATTTGGTCAACGGCGTTGCGATCTTGGAGAAATCCTGAATGAATCTCCGATAGTAACCTGCCAACCCCAAGAAACTCCTAATTTCGGATGGATTCTTTGGAGGGTTCCATTTTGACACCGCTTCCACCTTCGACGGATCCACCAATATTCCTTTGGCACTTATGACGTGCCCTAGGAATTGCACCTCTCGTAACCAGAAGGCGCATTTTGAGAATTTAGCATACAATCTTTCCCGCCTTAATACTTCCAATACTTCCCGTAAATGGTCAGCGTGCTCCGCCTCGTTTCTTGAATAAACGAGGATGTCGTCTATGAAAACAATCACCGATCTATCGAGCATCGGCTTGCATACCCGGTTCATGAGATCCATGAAGGCCGCGGGCGCATTCGTTAATCCGAACGACATTACGAGAAACTCGAAATGTCCGTATCGTGTCCGGAATGCCGTTTTTGGTACATCACTTTCCTTCACCCTCAATTGGTGGTAACCCGATCTCAAATCGATTTTTGAAAACCAGCTAGCGCCTTGTAATTGATCGAATAAATCATCAATTCTCGGGAGTGGGTATCGATTCTTTACCGTGAGTTTGTTTAACTCCCGGTAATCAATACACATCCGCATGCTCCCGTCTTTCTTCTTTACAAATAGCACGGGAGCCCCCCAAGGAGACACGCTAGGCCGGATGAATCCCTTCTCTAGTAAATCTTGCAACTGAGACATTAACTCTTGCAGTTCTGAAGGTGCCAACCTATACGGTGCCTTAGCAACCGGTTTAGCACCCGGGGTTAGTTCAATCCCGAACTCTATTTCTCGCTCTGGTGGTATTCCCGGGAGATCCTCCGGAAAGACATCTTTAAATTCACGCACCACAGGTACGTCTTCAATTTTGGGCATTTCTTTTTCGACGTCACGCACATAAATTAGATATGCCTTACACACGTGTAGTATACACTTGCGGGCTTCTATTATTGAGCATATCACGGGATTACAAGCCTTCTCCCCATAAATGATGACACGCCTTCCGCTCGGAGACGTTAGGTGTATCTCCTTACGTAAGCATATCACCTTAGCATGGTAGCGGGATAGCCAATCCATTCCGACGACCACTTGAAATTCACCCATGGACATGGGTATTAAATCAATGGAGTATTCCTCACCATCGATATTCAATTTGCATTCCCGACATACATCACAAACAAGAAAACATTTGTTATTACCTACTTCTACTTCCATTGGCATAGGTAATTTTGTTAATGTAAACATGGGGTTTTGAATAAATCTATGTGAAACAAAAGACTTATTCGCACCTGTATCAAATAAAACACGTGCGGGGATCGAATTTATAGTAAATATACCTGTAACCACGTCGGGTTCCATTTTTGCTTCCGCAGCAGTGATTTGGAACGACCTTGCCTTAGCCTTTGGGGTCTCATCCCTAGAACCGGCACTCTCTTTGTTTCCCACCAATTCCGGACATTCTGACTTTTTATGACCCGGTTGGTAACATTTATAGCACACCGTTACTTTGTCGGGGCAATTTGCAACCCCATGCCCTATCTTGCCACATGCCACGCAAGGTTTATTCTTGAAATAGCATTCACCTTTATGAGTGCGTCCACATGTTTTGCAACTCGGAGATCCTCCTTTTGCACTTCCTTTCTTCGAAGATTCAGCTACCTTCGGCTTCTTTGTGGGACTCGGATTTTCATCCAAGGCCCTCCTTTCACCTCTTTCAACTTGCCTTTTCAGTTCAATCTCGCGTTCCCGCGCCGCATTGATTATATCAGTAAGGCTTTCATAATGTGAGGGAGTCATGAACTCCCTATATTCAGCCCTAAGCATGGTGTGGTAATAATAAATTTTCTGTTCTTCAGTTTTGACCAAGTCATCACAAAACTTGAGCTTATCCATGAACATTCCCGTAATCTTATCAACGGTTTCACCCTTTTGCCTTAATTGCATGAATTCTTCCTTTATCTTATTTATCACCGCCTTGGGGCTGTGATGTTTGAGGAATGGTACTTTGAAAGCTTCCCAAGTCATCGCCCTTATTGTTTCAACACCCCTTTCGTTTCTGAGGTTGTCCCACCAATCCTTGGCTTGGCCTCTAAGTTGGCCAGTTCCATACGCCACGAAGTCACTTTCATCACAATGCGTACGTTCGAAAACACCTTCAATATCGCTTATCCACCTTTGACAAGCAATTGGATCTACCTCTCCATTGAAAACCGGGGGCTTGCACGCCATAAACTTGTTGTAAGAACAACCTTTCTTTTCCTTAGCCTTGCCCCTATCACTAGTAAGGTCTTCTCTTAGTTCACCAATTCTTTCTTCCATAGTCGAAAGTAAGGTGTTTTGCATTCTTTCCACAAATCTTGGTAGACTAACTTCGATGGCCCTACCAACTTCCTCGGCAATCTTCTCTTTCAACTCGTCGGTAGTGAGGGATAGAACATTGTCACTAGCACCTCCCGACATCTTCTTACTGAAATGTTAAAATGATTCAATAAATAATCTTGTTCAATCGCTCTCATGCCTTTACATGAGACTTCGTACTCATTATTCGGCCAAGTATATAACTTTGCCTTATCATTTATACTAAGTGTACTTCCCGGGTTCGAGTATATCACTATACTCCTCCCATACACAACAAATCGTTACCCTTTTTAATCTTTGTAAATTTAATTTGCTTTAAATGAATTCTTACCGGATGTTGATCAAGCTTTGAACCGAACACAATCCTCTTTAACCTTAGCTCTGAATACCAACTTGTAACACTCTACTTAAAATACGTCATATTTTAAACCGACTAAATAAGAAAGTTCATAATTATTTAAAACATTTAGTCCATAAGTGTTTGAGAACAACCACTAAACTTAAAGGACAATTGTGTAATTCATTCATTACAAAGTTTTCAAAAAGAACTTCTAAAACAAAAGTGAAAATCATCTTCTTGAGAGTGTTCGGTTCATAAGTCTTGTATTGATCACCATCTGCTCGATTGACTTACTTGAAATCTGAAATTTTAACAAAACAATAACGTTAGGATCCTTAAATTTTCATATAAATAAGTGTGGCGTAAAACGAATTCGATATACACCGTTTTTGCAAAACAAAACAATTTTGGCAGGGCTCCACCGTAAATTACGGTGGTCACCGTAATTTACGGTGGGCGCTGGGAGTTTATGGTTTCACCGTAAACCAAGAGAAAACCACCGTAAGAGTTTGCCCTCCACCGTAAATTACGGTAATACCATAATTTATGGTAGACTCTGCAATTCCTTTCTTTTTGCTGTTTTGACCCGTTTAAAACATTTCCTGCACTTCTCAGCCATCAAAGTGCAGCACGGGGTATTTCCTCGCAACAAGTACGACCCATTTTGGATCCCTTGCTTCAACACACACGCTCCCATTACCGGTTTGCGTGATTCTAATATTTTTCCCATTTCCCACACCCGGGCTTATGGTCTACGGATGGGGTACTTCCGTTACCCGGTTTGTACCCATCTTTTATCTACTCATCTGGGTTGTCATCATGAAGTCCATCATTTTAGACAACCAACCAACACGATTCTAAATTGTTCAATCTATCACCCATAAGTAAGAAACCCAAATCATCATCATTAAAGTAGCGTCAACTACATACCTTAGAGCTTTCCCTTTTGGCGAGCGTCCGCACCGGCTTGACTTCCCGACGCCTCACTCGTGTTGCCTAAAACATACAAGCCAATTTATCATTAGAACCATTCGGCTCATGATTAATCTTGTCACTTTACCAACACCACATTTGTGTCGATCAATGTCTTTTAGGCATTTTATCAAGCATCTTGTGTGCATAATTTCTTACAATTTGTAACTAAGTTTAACATTCATGATTTAGCCATGGCAAACATCAAATTAAGCGATTTTGCTAAATTTTACATCAATAATTTCTGAATTCTTGTTCATAAAACTTGAATTACTCTAGGAAACATCAAAATCCTAATGTTTCATACCTTTCTACAAAACCCACATATCACCTCTAATGGTGATCATGAATTTTACAAGAATTAAACCAAATTTCAACAAGAAATCTACTAGGGTTCATCCTTATACACTATTTCAGGTAAAACAAACATCATGCATGACCAGATTTCAATCTTATGATTTTATCCAAAATCTAAGGTAGAGCCAAATCATGAAATTTTTGCATACCTTACAATCTCTTAGTCAAGATGATCACAACCCTATATTCAGATTTCAATTCGGACTTGATTTGCACCTTCAATTGATGGATTTTTGTGAATTTTAGGGTTTGAGGGAAATCCCCTCTTGTTGCCTGGCTTTGATCGATCAAACACACACTTAGGTGTGTGTTTGGTGTGTTATTTTACTATTAGTAAATTAAGTTTCAGAATTGACACATTTGGTCCCTCAATTATACATGGGCTATAAATCAAGGGTTTTCAATTATACTTTGTAGCAATGGCAATATTTTGGAGGTTATGGATGGCGCGTAATGTCGCAACCCCCGCCCCCTATCTGTCCTGGGAACGGGCGGCCGCGAACAACAGTGTTGGTGGTATCGGTGTTTATTAATTTGGCAACGAAAATTACATCAGGACCGTAGTTAGAAAATATTTTATCAGAGTAAAACACCACATTTTATATAAATAAATACATTGGGAAAAAACCCAAGTTTTCATTACAAACGAATTTATAGGGATAAATCCCATTTTATTGAAATAAACGCTTTCTTTTATTTAGGTAACTTTTATAGCCACTTTTCCAAGCCTTCAGAGTTGTCCAGCTGGCTTCTAATTGGTTTTCACATTGTGTTACCTGAAATGCGTTTAAAAACATTTTATCAGTGGGAAATACTGGTGAGTGAATCCCAGTTCAATCAAGAAAAGTTTTATTAATTTAAACAGTATTGAGAGTGATTACAATGTTTACATCTACCCAATTACTCATTCAGTACTGTCAATCCTGACTGGTGGGTCATATTACACATTGGCTAACTCTTTGTCCAATGGTAACGTGTTCCACATTTTGTATACAAAACCCCAACATACCGGCAGTAATTGTAGAATTACAAAGACTCAATCACTGCTAAATTGCATTGTAAAATATTTAAGGTTTTGTAAAAACTGTTTACAAAAAGAAGATTACTCACATTGCTGTCTTAGATTTTCTGTAAGGGTTTCCTGGGAATTATCTATAAATTACACAAATGCACACGTGTTAGTATAATAACCCATTTTAACATTAGTAATACCCTCCCCGAGACAGCATTCCAACGACTACGTCAGGCAGAACCACGATAGCCGTTACGGAACCCTAGATCAATCGAGCAGAGTATCTAATACGTATCCAGTGGTTATGATATTTACAACGGAGTAGAACTTCATTATTTAGGGGGGTATTATACCCGGAAATAGCTTATTCTACTCAGAAATTCGAGAGAAAGAAGTGTGTGTGAGCGTCGGAAACTGAAAGCCAACAACCCCTATTTATAGTTCTGGTAAACAGGTCTGTCGCGCCCCGCGACGAAGGAGGGCAGGGGCCGTCGCGGCCCACGACATAGGGGTCTACGGCTCTAGCTTTGTCCGGTCATTGGGTAGCTTCCACAAGTGTTAGGCCACGTGGCGGGCTAGGGTTGCACAAGCCGTCACTCGGTCACGGCCCGCGTAGACTCAGGCGGAGTCTGTCGCGGCCCGCCAGGGACCATTTAATTTCGTTTTTAATTTATTTTAATGAAAATTAAGGTATTCGGGGTCTGTTTTCACGTATGGTGGGTATTTTAGGACATATTGGGATATTTTAAATATTTGTAGGGTGTCGAAAATATTTCGAGGGTGTCGGTTTATTTTAGGTTTGTTATATCCTCCCCACCTTGTTTTAGAGATCGTCCTCGAGATCTATTGGAATAGGTGTGGATATTTTCTTTGCATTTCTGATTCAAGCTCCCATGTGTATTCTGGTCCTCTTTTGGAGTCCCACTTCACTTTGACCAGAACTAATCTCTTATGCTTGAGATTCTTAACTTTCCAGTCTTCAATTTGTAGAGGTCTTTCTATAAATTTAAGTTGTTCATTTACCTCTATATCCTTAAGAGGTACCATCAGTGATTCATCAGCTATGCATTTCTTGAGATTAGATACATGAAATACATCATGTATTCCTGCCATTTCCTCTGGCAGTTGTAGCTGATAGGCTACAGGTCCTATTCTTCTAATAATCTCAAAAGGTCCAACATACCTGGGACTTAGCTTCCCTCTTTTGATGAATCTTAACACTCCTTTCTAAGGAGAGACTTTCAATAATACCTTGTCACCTACATGAAATTCTAACGGCTTGCTTCTGTTATCAACGTAGCTCTTTTGTCGATCACGTGCTGCTTTCAGTCGTTTCTTGACTTGAATAATCTTGTATGTTGTCTCCTGCACTATCTCAGGTCCGGATAGTTGCTTTTCTCCAATCTCTGCCCAACAGACTGGTGTTCGGCACTTTCATCCATAAAGTGCTTCGAATGGTGCAGCATTTATACTTGTGTGATAACTGTTATTATAAGAAAATTCTATTAAAGGTAAGTGCTCATCCCAATTACCTCATAAATCAATTATACAAGCTCTAAGCATATCTTCCATTGTTTGAATCGTCCTTTCACTTTGTCCGTCCGTTTGAGGATGAGAAGCTGTGCTTAGATTTAACTTGGTTCCCATTGCTTTTTGGAAACTTGCCCAAAAATGAGAGGTAAAACGACTGTCCCTATCAGAAACAATTGATAAAGGAATTCCATGTAATGAAATATTTCATTTACATATAGCTTGGCTAATTGTTCCATACTGAAAGTTTCCTTCATTGGTAGGAAATGAGCTGACTTAGTTAGCCTATCTACAATCACCCAGATTTTATCATTACCTTTTCTTGTTTTGGGTAATTTGGTAACAAAATCCATTGTTATCAATTCCCATTTCCATACGGGCATTTCTAACTGTTGTAATAAACCTGAGGGTTTCTGGTGTTCAGCTTTGACTTGTGAACAAGTTAAACACTTAGAAACATAAGCTGATATATCCTTTTTCATTCTTATCCACCAAAAATTCTTTCTTAAATCCTGATACATCTTATCACTTCCAGGATGCATCGTATACTTAGACTTATGGGCTTCTTCTAATATACGATGACGTAAGTTTCCTAATTTAGGTATCCACATTCTTTTCTTATGGAATCTCCAAATTCCATCTGTTCCTTGTTCTAATTCTTTAATCATTCCGTTTAACTTTTCAGTAGTATAGTGTTGGTAAGATACCGAGGTCGTCCAAGGACACAAGAGCTTTTAGTACCGGTTTATCCTCAACGTCTAATCAAATCAAAATGTTAGAAAAAGATTTTTAAACTAAGAAAATAATAGTAACTAAAATGCTGAAAATAAAAATAAAAATAAAAACAGATAGACAAGATGAATCACTTGGATCCGACTCGTGTGTTAGTGTAACCTTTGATTATTTTCGCACTTTTGCACTTGTTTAAGAGATTATCTTAGTATTGTAGTAGGCCCCTCTTTTGAAGGCGACGTTACCCTCAACCCAGTAGTTTGAGTCAACAAGGATACAATCCTAAAGGGTCGGATTATTGAAAGATAATTAATTAAGTTATTAATGCAAAATGTGGTAGGCCCCTCTTTTGAAGGCGACGTTACCCTCAGCTAAGTAGTCTGAGTCAGCAGGGATACGGTCCTAAATAGCGGGGTTAAAGTTTTAATAGTAGTTTAACTTATGAGGGGATCAAAGAGTTTGGACCCCCGCCATCCAATACCTTTGGGCATTGAAGGAGGTCCTACTAAATTTGACCCAGGTCCCTTGCAGGATCTCTAAATGCTGAACAACGGCAAGACTCTTACCAAATCGTTCCCTTAACCCCCGACCAGGTAGCCAACATACCTCCATATAGACCGTGGAGATATGAATGGTGAAAATCTTGTATTTTATATAGACAGTAAAATAATTCCAAGACACCACGGACAAACGATAAGGAAGAATCACCTTCAACATAAGAAACTAGTAATTAAACTCATTAATACAAAACCAATTAAAAAGTGCAAAAGATTAAAAATAAAAAGTATTACACTAAACACTTGTCTTCACCAAGTGATGTAAGAGACTTAGGCAAAACATGGCCTTTGATTGTCAAGAACTCTTACGATCAATCTTGGATCCCGAGACGACTCACACACTCTATGATGGACAATGGATGATGGTGGTGGATGATGGTGTTATGGTGGTGGTGGGTGGTGGGTGAAGTGTGAGAGAGGTGGTGTGCCAAGGGATGAGTTGAAATGTCTCCAAGCACTCCTATTTATAGGCTGAACAGAAGCTCGGGCACGACCCCATGTCCATCCTTGTCTCTCTCCTCATTAATTGTAATTCGCAATTACAATAAATGCGCCTGCAGGAGTCTGACGACGCCCCCGTGTCCACTGGGCACGGCCCCGTGGTGGGCAATAGAAGCTTTTAAAGGTTTGTCTTTTCTGCTTCTTCTTGGGCACGGCCCCGTGCTCGCTGAGCACGGGGCGTATTCAGTCTTCTGTGTCCTTGGTTTTGCTTGGGAAGATGCTGTTGAGGGGTCGGGCATTCCACTTTTGTTCCTTTTCTTGTATTTATGTTAGATTTTGCTGTCTTTTTGCTTCTTTTGTTAATTTGAGCTCATTTAATCCTGAAAATACAAAAGGAAGACAAAAACACACTTTTTCCAACATTAGTACTAAAAAAGGGTTAGTTTTATGCCACATTTGATATAATTTATATGTTGCATTTTGCGCATATCAAATACCCCCACACTTGAAACTTTGTTTGTCCTCAAGCAAAACTCTTTATAATGTGGCTTTATTCACTCCCAAATGGAATGGGTAGAAGAGAAGGTTTTTGGGCTTGTCATAGAGTGTCGGGATTTCCAAGATTCTTTATTGGGGTTTTATTTTTATTTATTTACAATCCTATTCGGCATGATTTATTAAGAACATTTTTTAAGATAAATTACTTATTTGGGCATAACATACCTTTTTTAAAATCTTATATATATACAAGTTCACATACCTCACGGGAGATCACTCAACACTCGGCCGAAGGTGTATATTTTTTTTAGTGAATCACTCGAGAGCGGCATGGAACTTACTTCTACCATAAGCTTGCCAAGCAATCAATCCTCCTCCTTTTTAACTATATACCTTTGTAAATATCAAGAGGACTTTATTGGTTTTTTGGCTTGGGCTAAAGGTGGGTGGTTGGGTTAGTGGTTAGTAAAAAGGGCGAAAGGCGTAACAAACGTTGGTTTTGAGAGACTTTTTATTTTTCCTATTTTTATTTTATTTCGATGGGTTGTTCAAACAAAGATATTTGATAAACTTTGTTTTTTAGCTTCATCGAAATATATATATATATATATATATATATATATATATATATATATATATATATATTAAGGAAGTCATAAGAGAACCGAACGTTGTTACTAAAAAAAATAAAATAAAAAGGTTTAGGTGGGTAAAAAGGGTTGTTTTGGGTTAAGAAATGAAAAGGTTTAGGCTCAAAGGGGTTAACTAAGGGGATTTTGGGTAGGTGGTAAAAAAAAAAGACAAATAATGGTGTAGAATGAAAAAGGGTTAGTCCTAATGCCTCCATCATTTACTTACTCGGGTTTAAGTTGGTAAGGACCGGGAATGTATTGTTGTGGCAAGTTCTAGAGTCGTATGAACCAAGCGGCTATTCACACAAGAAACGAAAAATGAGCATTTAGTGTAAAGATATATATATTTGTATGCTCGTTAAAGGCTCAAAACTCACTTTTGTGGGAAAAGGGTTTTTTATGTGATCAAGTATATATAATCGTATTTTAACTAGGTTTGTCATGTCTTTTCATAATTTTCTTATGTTGGTTCTTTTTATCACGACGCCATCGGTTGTAAATTTGTAAAAATATAACCTTACTAAGACTTGAATTCCCAACTTAAACTTAGACAAGTAAAAAAAAATAAAAAAAATGAAAATTTTTTTTTTGGAAAAAATTTTGGGTGATTAGCGGTTCCAATAGAGTTTTGTGTAAGGCTTGTTATTAGGACTTGCAAAATTCAAAGTTTTAGCATCCCCCCACACTTAAATTACACATTGTCCTCAATGTGTCCCAAAAATAAGTTTTTAGGTTGATTGAATGTGTAAAATGGTGTTAAAATCAAAATTTTATGTTACTGGCAGTCTGGACACGGCCCCGTGGGGACCGGGCACGGCCCCGTGTTCAGGTGCTAGTGACAAAAATTTTAAGAAAAGAAACAGAAGCCTGGGCACGGGGGCGTGTCCAGTGAACACGGCCCCGTGTCCAGTTACCTGAACTGGGCGATTTGCTACAGATTGTGCAGCACGGGGCCGTGTTGGGTGGACACGGCCCGTGCTGAGCCCACTGTAATGGGAGATTTTTGTCGGGTTGCTCTGTTTTAGTGCATGGGGCTATGTTTCTCGTTTCCCTTGTTATCCTTTACCATCCAGAGTGTGTTTTATTCCTGCAAATTAAAATTAAACTAAAAGATTAAACTAAACTAAGGATAGTTCCGCGGAATGCCTCTGTGGTGCGCCACCTTTATAAGGGTCCTTGGCTAGACCCAAGGTGAGGTTATATGTTTTCCGAGCGGGATGTTTTGCATCCCATGTTGCACCGTCGGAGAGTATTATCGAAACTCGAATCAATAACCTTCATGTAATTGACTGGATCATCGTCCTCTATTCTCTTCCCAACCCCGAACTTCACTTCCTTATCACCATATTTTAAAGTGAGTGTTCCGTCATTCATGTCTACCACTGCTTGTGCGGTGGCTAGAAATGGTCTCCCTAGTATGAGGGAGACTTCGATGTCTTCTTCCATATCAAGTATGACAAAGTCGGCCGGGTAGACGAAATTATCAACTTTGACTAGCAGATTTTCAGCGACACCTTGCGGGAATTCGACGGATCGATCAGCAAGCTGTATACTCATCTTTGCAGGACTCGTTTTGCCTAAGCCGAGTCTTTTGAACATTGATGCTGGCATGAGGTTGATGCTAGCACCAAGGTCGGCTAGCGCATTTCAAATGGGGGAGTCCCCAATTGAGCAAGGAATTGTGAAGCTTCCGGGATCAATCTTCTTTTGGGGAAGTCTATTGAGCACGAGGGCGGAGCATTCTTTGCCTAAGTTAACTAATTGCAATGATTCAATTTTCCTTTTATGAGTGAGAAAGTCCCTCATGAATTTTGAATATTTAGGCATTTGGGTTAGGACGTCAATGAAAGGAATGTTGACATGCAATTGTTTTAGTAGACTTTCAAATTTTGCGAATTGCTCATTGGTCTTCTGACGGATTAACCTACCGGGGTACGGAACCCGAGGAGCCTTGGTAGGCTATGGTGAGGGAGGAGAACCCTTCTCTTGTTGGGGCGGTGTTGCGATCTCCTCAGCGAGCGGCGGGCCTTCCGCAGGACCCACGGTACGGTTCCGTAGTGTTATGAGATGAACTTGTGCCTTTGGGTTTGTTTCGGTATTACTTGGTAACGCGCCTTGTGGTCTATCGGAGAAATTTTGGGCTAGTTGATTTATTTGTTTTCGATGTTTTGTATACTAGCTTGTTGATTTCTAAAATTTGATTCTAATTGTAGAAACCTATCCGAGTTATTCTTTTCAGTGTCGGAGATGAGGCGAGATACAGTATCTTCAAGCCTTTCTCGTCCACCTTGTTGTCGAGAAAAATTTTGTGACTCATTCCTTGGTTGTTGAAAGTGTGTTCGTTGATTTAGGTTTTGTTGGTTACTACTATTGCTGGGTTCTCTCCAACCAAGGTTAGGGTGGTTACGCCATCCTTGGTTGTAGGTGCTCGTTGGGGGACCCGACGGCCTAGGTCTATTATGAATGTAGTTTACCGACTCTGTTTGATCATCTGTTTCTTTCATACAACTCCAATTTTCATGTGGCCCACCACACCCTTCACAAGCCATAACCGAGACTGTTTTTGTCATTTCTAGTTTTTTAATTTTTGAAGAAAGGGCCTCGATTTGGGCTTGTAAAGAAGTGTTTTCATCAACCTTATGGGCGCCCGGGGCAATAGATTTATTGCCTCGGGGAGTGTGCCATTGAAAATTGGTTTGAGCAATTTCCTCAATTTGATTATATATTTCTTGCGGGCGGCGATTACCTAAAAGTCCCCCGGAGCTAAAGTCAAGTGTTTATCTAGTATGTGGCAACAATCCATTATAGAAAGTGGATACTTGTTGCCACACCGCAAGACCATGATGAGGACACTTTCGTAATAGCTCCTTGAATCTTTCCCAAGTTTCATATAAGGATTCCCCCTCGTCTTGCGAGTATGTATTAATTTCAGTCATTAATTTAGCCGTTTTAGCGGGAGGGAAATACTTATATAGAAATTTTTGGGCTAGTTCATCCCAGGTGTTTACCGAACCAACTGGGAGGGTGTTAAGCCAAGCTTTTGCTCGGTCTTTTAGTGAAAATGGAAACATTCGAAGGTGAATGGCGTCATTTGATGCTCTATTGATCCGAAAGGTATCACATATTTCTACGAAATTAGTAATATGTAGATGGGGATCCTCGTCCGCAAGCCCATGAAAGGTTGCAGAGTTTGGAAGCATCAGTATCAAATGTGGCCGAAGTTCGAAGTTGTTGGCTTCGACATTCGGTGCATTGATAGCGGCGCCAAGGTTACCTACGGTGGGTCGTAGGTAATCCATGAGGGTACGCTGGTCCGCCATTGGAAGTGGGTCTCCCGAAACCTTCTCTTGGTTTTTAGCTTTTAGTCTTTTTCTGAGAAAGCGTTCGGGTTCCTCTAGAGGTTCTTTTATGTCTTTATTAAAACTGGAGCTCATACACTACGTAGAGGTGGCGTCTATTTCCAAGTCCTGTCACAAAAACAAAAAGGAATGCTAGTCAGAAAGTTCACCACGGCCCCGTGCTCAGTGAACACGGCCCGTGGTCGGAGTTACAGTGATTGTTTTCCGGATCCTTGTTACTGGAAAGTTGGACACAGCCCTGTGTTGCACCGACACGGCCCCGTGCTCAGCCTTCTGTAACTCGGAAAATAAAAACTGCTAGTACCAATGCTAGGCACGGCCCGTGTCCGACCAGGCACGGCCCATGCTGAGCTCTGCAGAAGCTGAGAATTAAGAAAATCCTAAAAAATAAAAAAAAAATAAAAAAATAAAAAAAATGATTAGGCCGTTAGTTCCTAACTTTCTTAAAATCCTTGTGTCCCGGAAACGGCGCCAAAAACTTGATGTGTGCAAGGTGTTATATATTTTAGATGTATATTTTAAGCCCTTTTTACACTTTTAGCCAAGTTTTAAATTTATAAAACACGATATTTACTAACACTAAACACACATATGGGCAAGTGCACCCATCGTGGACGTAGTATAGTGTTGGTAAGATACCGAGGTCGTCCAAGGACACAAAAGCTTTTAGTACCGGTTTATCCTCAACGTCTAATCAAATCAAAATGTTAGAAAAGATTTTTAAACTAAGAAAATAATAGTAACTAAAATGCTGAAAATAAAAATAAAAATAAAAACAGATAGACAAGATGAATCACTTGGATCCGACTCGTGTGTTAGTGTAACCTTTGATTATTTTCGCACTTTTGCACTTGTTTAAGATATTATCTTAGTTATTGTAGTAGGCCCCTCTTTTGAAGGCGACGTTACCCTCAACCCATTAGTTTGAGTCAGCAAGGATACAATCCTAAAGGGTCGGATTATTGAAAGATAATTAATTAAGTTATTAATGCAAAATGTGGTAGGCCCCTCTTTTGAAGGCGACGTTACCCTCAGCTAAGTAGTCTGAGTCAGCAGGGATACAGTCCTAAATAGCTGGGTTAAAGTTTTAATAGTAGTCTAACTTATGAGGGGATCAAAGAGTTTGGACCCCCGCCATCCAATACCTTTGGGCATTGAAGGAGGTCCTACTAAATTTGACCCAGGTCCCTTGCAGGATCTCTAAACGTTGAACAACGGCAAGATTCTTACCAAATCGTTCCCTTAACCCCCGACCAGGTAGCCAAAATACCTCCATATAGACCGTGGAGATATGAATGGTGAAAATCTTTTATTTTATATAGACAGTAAAATAATGGTAAGACACCACGGACAAACGATAAGGAAGAATCACCTTCAACATAAGAAACTAGTAATTAAAGTCATTAATACAAAACCAATTAAAAAGTGCAAAAGATTAAAAATAAAAAGTATTACACCAAACACTTGTCTTCACCAAGTGATGTAAGAGACTTAGGCAAACATGGCCTTTGATTGTCAAGAACTCTTACGATCAATCTTGGATCCCGAGACGACTCACACACTCTATGATGGACAATGGATGATGGTGGTGGATGATGGTGTTATGGTGGTGGTGGGTGGTGGGTGAAGTGTGAGAGAGGTGGTGTGCCAAGGGATGAGTTGAAATGTCTCCAAGCACTCCTATTTATAGGCTGAACAGTAGGTCGGGCACGGCCCCGTGTCCATCCTTGTCTCTCTCCTCATTAATTGTAATTCGCAATTACAATAAATGCGACTGCAGGAGTCTGACCACGCCCCCGTGTCCACTGGGCACGGCCCCGTGGTGGGCAATAGAAGCTTCTAAAGGTTTGTCTTTTCTTCAGCTTCTTGGGCACGGCCCCGTGCTCGCTGAGCACGGGGCGTGTTCAGTCTTCTGTGTCCTTGGTTTTGCTTGGGAAGATGCTGTTGAGGGGTCGGGCATTCCACTTTTGTTCCTTTTCTTGTATTTATGTTAGATTTTGCTGTCTTTTTGCTTCTTTTGTTAATTTGAGCTCATTTAATCCTGAAAATACAAAAGTAAGACGAAAACACACTTTTTCCAACATTAGTACTAAAAAGGGTTAGTTTTATGCCACATTTGATATAATTTATATGTTGCATTTTGCGCATATCAATTTAATTTAAGAGAACGTACCCTTTTTCGCTTTTCATTATACTTGCGGCATAAAGCATCAGCCACTACATTTTCCTTTCCTGCATGATACTGGATATTGCAATCATAATCACTAATAATTTCCATCCAGCGTCTTTGTCTCATATTCAACTTCTTTTGCCCGAACACATACCTTAAACTCTTATGATCTGTGAAAATGGTAAACTTACTACCGCAAAGGTAATGTCTCCAAATTTTAAGGGCAAAAATTATTGCTCCTATTTGTAGATCATGGGTTGAATAATTCTCTTCATGATTCTTAAGTTGTCTAGATGCATAAGCTATAACCTTTTGACGTTGCATCAATACACATCCATAACCTAATTTAGAAGCATCACAATAGATTACAAAGTCCTCAGTTCTTTCTGGTAATGCTAGTATGGGTGCATGGGTTAATCTTTGCTTAAGAATTTTAAAAGCTTCTTCTTGTTTTGGTCCCCATTCAAACTTAACAGATTTATAGGTTAGCTTAGTTAAGGGAATGGCTATTCTAGAAAAATCTCGAATAAATATTCTATAGTAACCGGCCAATCCAAGAAACTTCTAACCTCGGTTGGTGAATCAGGGGTTTTCCATTTGGTAATTGCCTCGATTTTTGTGGGATCCACACGAATTCCTTCATGATCGAATAAGTGTCCAAGAAATTGTACATGTTCTAACCAGAATTCGCACTTTGAAAATTTAGCATAAAGCTTTTCCTTTCTTAATAAACTTAAAAGTGCGTGCAAATGCTTTGCATGATCCTCTTTACTTTTACAACAGATAAGAATATTATCTATAAAGAATTATGAAATTATCCAAATATGGCTTACATATTCGGTTCATCATGTCCATAAATGCAGATGGGGCATTGGTTAAACCAAATGGCATGACAGTAAATTCATAATGGCTGTACCTTGTTCTGAACGCGGTCTTAGGAATATCCTCTTCCTGTACCTTCAATTGATGATATCCTGATCTTAAATCGATTTTCGAAAAAAAATCGAGCTCCTTGCAATTGATCGAATAGATTATCGATTCTTGGTAATGGGTACCGGCTCTTAATCGTGACCTTGTTCAATTCACGGTAGTCAATGCACATACGCATCGATCCGTCTTTCTTTTTAATGAATAAAATCGGTGCTCCCTATGGCGTTGAACTCGGCTTCATCTGCAGTCAGAAAACATGCTCTAGCATTTTGAGTGTTCTTGTTGTTTGTAGCTGGAGCTAATTTCGGACAGTTTGGCTTGATGTGGCCTTGTTCTCCGCAGTTGTAGCATATTCTGTTGTTGGCTTTCTTCCTGCAGTCTTCTTCCTTGTGTCCCGATATTTTGCAGAAATTGCAATATATGGAGCATCTTCCAGATGGCTTCCTTTTGCAATACTTGCAATAAGGTGCAGATGTGGAACCTACATTTTTCCCACGGTTGGAATTTCCAGAACGGAATTCCTGGGTAAGCCTTTGAGCTAGGTTACTCCTTTGATCCTCTTCCCGTGTACGTACTAACTCATCTGTCAAGGTACTTGCTAGTTCTACGGCTTCTTCTATGGTTTGGGTCTAGCTGCCTTGACTACATGTCTAATCTCCCCGATTAATCCCCAGATGTAACGGGAGATTAATACTGGTTCAGGTGATGCAAGGGTTGGTACTATTCTAGCATATTCAAAGAATAATGTAGTGTATCCCTTACTATCCCCTCCAGTCATCCTAAGGTTCAGAAACTTATTTGCTATTTATTCCTTTTCATTGGGAGGGCAGAATTTCCTTTCTACCATATTATTAAATTCTTCCCATTCCATGTTGTATACCCTATCACTTCCCCTTGACTGGAGGATAGTGTTCCACCATTCTAAGGCTGAGTTCTTAAATAGATTGGAAGCAAACATTATCTTATCCTCTTCCGCATATTTGCTTATTTTTAAAACAGCCTCAGTCTTTTCTATCCAGCGTAAAGTTGCAATGGGTCCTTCATTGCCCGAGAATTCTATTGGTTTGCAGGATCATAATTCTTTGTAACAACAACCATAAGGCATGGTTCTTCTTTTGGGAATGAGCGCTTGAAGCACAGGTCCATTGTTCACGCTGTGTTCAGGTTCAGTTGGTCGCTTACTGCTATGCTTACTTTTATTATCCGCTTCCTTAACAGTCTGAATAATAAATGGCATTGCATCTATAATTCCTTGTGCCACTATGTGTTGGATGGCACTATTATCCACTTGATTTCCATTGTTATTATTGTTTGGATTCTCATTAATCGGGTTATTGTCGTTCTGGATATTATCATTCTGGTTTTCCTGGTTCACTTCGTTGTCCATCTGAATTTTAAACATTTACCACATATTAATATCACAAAATTATATTTAATACAACCACTCACACAACATGAAGATTGATCAAAAATGTCGATCATTGCGACTTACTCTATATATATATATATATATATATATATATATATATATATATATATATATATATATATGCATCTACTACAAACCAACACTGGAAATAAAAATTACAATACCAACTGAAATAAAAATTACACTAATAGTAGTAAGCATCCGTAGGGTTTTTTTCATACACACATATTATATATTATTATATTATATTTATTATTATTATCACTTTCACCATCACATTCTTGGATATGGATTCATCCAGAAATCCATATTGCGCTCGTCGTACTTCAAGACGAGTCGCTCTCCCACCTGTCTCATCCTTTCACTATTCTCTAAAATTTCCTCACCAAATGTCCTGAGTTCTTGAACATTTTCTGCACTCATTGGGGGTGCAGGTTCTAGGACTGGGTTTGGAATCTGAGGCATAGGTTCCTGATACGGGTAAGGATTCTCTAAAATATCCCGAATATACTAATCACTATCGTAGAAGGGATCTAGAGGGTCCAAACCTGGGTATGCTCCTACATTCGGCATGGGCATGTCTTCTGGAATCGGGTAACGTTGCACATAGTCTCTATTGTCGTCCCACCACGGGTCATAATTTGGGTCTAAGGGATTAGGTGCTGGTACCCTAGGTATCTTCTCCGGGTTAAAATCATGCATTTCTACTTGATTTTCAGGGTTTTCTATTTCCATAGGCTGGTTGGGAATTGGTGGTAGTGGTTGGGGTGCTATCAGTTGCTCCAGGTTGGGGTCGGCTACAGTGGTTGCTAAGATATGAAAGTTGGCTAAACCCCTATTAATCATGTCCTGGGCGTGGGCATCTGTCTCTCTTTTGGCTGCTGCTAGTGCTCTCTGTTCTTATAACTTTTCCATTCGCTTTCTACGCTCATGTGCTTCCCTACTGAACCATCCTCTCTTTTTCTGAGGGAATGGCTCTTCAGACTGAGCCTTAAACACGGATATTCCTTCTTTAGTATCAGCAGAATACCCAGAGAGGGTAGGCTGTGAAGAGGGGCCTTCGCTTCTAGGAGAACCAGACAACTGACGTTACGCGTCGGATGGTCCTTGGTCGCTCATACTGTAAACTAACAAATAGTCAAATAACACATAACAATAAAATACAATTATGCACGTATTTCCATAATTTATTTCCTAACACATTAGATAAAATTTGGTGTCAGCAGAACACTTCTGTGGCTGAATTAGTGGCTTAGCTCTGATAACACCTCCTGTCGCAACCCCCGCCCCCTATCTGTCTCGGGAACGGGGGGCCGCGAACAACATTGTTGGTGGTATCGGTGTTTATTAATTTGGCAACGGAAATTACATCAGGACCGTAGTTAGAAAATATTTTATCAGAGTAAAACACCACATTTTATATAAATAAATACATTGGGATAAAACCCAAGTTTTCATTACAAACGAATTTATAGGGATAAATCCCATTTTATTGAAATAAACGCTTTCTTTTATTTAGGTAACTTTTATAGCCACTTTTCCAAGCCTTCAATGCTGTCTAGCTGGCTTCTAATTGGCTTTCACATTGTGTTACCTGAAACGCGTTTAAAAACATTTTGTCAGTGGAAAATACTGGTGAGTGAATCCCAGTTCAATCAAGAAAAGTTTTATTAATTTAAACAGTATTGAGAGCGATTACAATGTTTACATCTACCCAATTACTCATTCAGTACTGTCAATCCTGACAGGTGGGTCATATTACACATTGGCTAACTCTTTGTCCAATGGTAACGTGTTCCACATTACTATATAATACAAAAACCAACTTAGGGTGCATTGAAAGGACACAACCTTTTAGATAAAGAGGTCATACTATTTCATTTAAAACTTAGGGCACATTCAAAGGACACAACCTTTTAGATAAAGAGGTTATACTATTTTGTTTAAAACTCATGTCAATTAATACCCTTTCGCATAGAAATGACGTCTCTAAATAAGGCAGCACCTTTTGTTCATAAATTGCGTCGGTTAGAAAAACTTTTTAGGCAACCAAATGAATTGCAACCATTTAGCCACCTTTGTCAAAGAATAGCAATAACTGCCACCGCTTCCTCGATACGGAATCCCAAACGCCACCATCTTTATTATCTTTAAATCCCCTAAGGAATCCCAAATCGCCAGCATGTTCATTATATTCAAATCCCCTTCTAAATAATCTCAAAACCTTCCCCCAGTTTCGCTCGACATCAAAGGTCCGTTTATTAAATTTTTGTTTCAAACATATGTTTTTTTCCATAATTTTCGTCTGTTCCTTGAATTTTCTTCCAGAAGGGTCGATTTCAAAGAACACTACATTGGAATCGTTGTGGTATCGTGATCTGACAAGGTTTCTGGTAACACATGGGTGCGAAAGTAATCGCCAATGCTGGCGCCGGTGACCGGATTTAATTTTAAACTTTTTGAATCCAGGCATCAACCTGTTTATCATAACGTGGGCCTAGCGATTGACTCATCACTCATGAATACAATTCGCATGTGTATGCATCAACGAAAACAATGAATTTCAATTGACGTTTATGATGTGTGCGTATAGATACAAACATGTATGTCTTTGATTGCCCCTTTGCAGAGGAAACTACTGTGTGTTTTCTGTGTGTGCGGTTTTAAGAGAGAATAAGGAATAAGGGATTTCTTGGGTTGGTGCGAGTTACTTTGATTTCTTAGGTCATGTGTTTTTACGATCATAGGAATTTTTGAAAAAAGGTCGGTTGAAAAAGTTTGTTGTGTTGAAATTTTCAAACAGAAGTATAGAATTATATTCTCATTAACTTTTTTTAACGGCAAGGAACGACGTGTCAACCATCGTGAGACCGGACACTGTGACCAAGGTCGACTACTCGACCGCCGCCAACCTCTTGGCTCTCCCAGATGCGCGGAAATCCGACCTCCACCCGCCCGAAGGCACGGCAGTGGAATAATCGGTAAAACCTCGCCTTCCATTCAAGACGAACCGGCGTCATTCGTATTCGCAGTGGACCACGCGTCAGAACGTGGCATGGTGCTAAAACAGACGGTGTGGGAGTGGTGTGGTTAGTGGCGTTTATATATATATATATATATATATAGGGGATGGTTCAAATGAAAACCACTTTTATTGTGAAAACTAACTAAAAAAAGCCTAAAAAACACACAAAATTTTTTTTTCAATTTTTTTAACAAAAATCGCTGGTTTTTATATATAAAAAAACTTTTTTCAAAAAAAAAAAAGTTGTATAGTGCACATGTGTAATAATACACATGTGTAGTATTACACATGTGCACTACACAAAATTTTTTTTTTTTTTTTGAAAATTTTTTTTATATAAAAAAACCTGCGAAATTTGGTTTGCAAAAAAAAAAAAGAAAAAAAAAATTTGTATGTTTTTTTGGCTTTTTTTAATTAGTTTTCGAGTTTTCACAATAACTAGTGGTTTTCATTTGAACCTTCCCCTATATATATATATATATATATATATATATATAGATATAGGACAAAGATCCGTTAGGAACCACCCTTTATTGCGAGATCCGCGAGAACCAATGTGAACACAACCAAAAATGCCTAAAAATAGCTAAAAACACTCAATAAAATTTTTTTAATATTTTTTATAAAAAATCGCTACTTTTAGTAGCAAAAAAAACATTTTTTTTAAAAAAAATAAAAAATTTTTGGCTACTAAGAGTAGCGATTTTAACATAAAAAATATTAAAAACAATTTTTTTTTGGGGGGGGGGGGGGGGGGAGGGGTGGGGGTGTTTAGGTTTTTTTGGAGGGGGGGGAGGGGGGTTAGGTTTTTTTAGGGTTTTTTAGGTTTGTTTTAGCTATTTTAGGTTTTGTTGACATTTGTTCTCCCGGTTCTCGCAATAAAGGTGGTTCTCGCATGAACCTTACCCTATATATATATATATATATATATATATATAAAAACCTAGTTTAAATGAGAAAACTAGTTTAAATGAGAAAACCAAAAAACTAACTAAAAAAACCTAAAAAATACCTAAAAAAATACCAATTTTTTTTTTTACATTTTTTAAAAGAAAAGTCGCTACTTTTTATGTATGGAAAAAAATAAAAAAATTTTGTTGTACTGCACATGTGCACTAATACGCAAAGCCTAAACCACTTAACCCACCCCCCCACCGACACCCCCCCCCCAAAAAAAAACCTAAACCCCCCCCCACCCCTCAAAAACCTAAAACTAAACCCTAAACATAAACCCGAAAAAAACCTAAGCCCCCCACCCCACCCCCCCCCCCAAAAAAAAAAAAACCTAAACCCCCCCTCCCCCCACACCCAAAAACCTAATCCTAATCCTAAACCTCCAAAAAAAACTAACCCTAAAAGCTAAACTAGTCTCAAAAAGCTAATTTTAAGCATGTAATGCAATTGTAATACATGTTATATTGCACATGTGCACTACTGTAATAATAGTGTTGAAAACAAGACGACAGCATAAATCTTTTTTTATGTCATAAAAAATATGCTCGAATATACTTGAATGAAAGATAAGAAAATTTGTGATCTTATGGTGCCATTTTTGTTTTAAAATGATAACGTATGGAGAAATGGGAAATGTTTGAAAAGTTATATATTTTTTTTCCAATTTTACCCCTCTTCATTAAAAGTCCCCTCTCCTTCATTAAAAGTCTCCCTCCCCCTCCTTTTTAGTGGATTTTAGTTAGTTTTCTAGTTTTCTCATTTATATCTAGTTTTCTCATGATCCTCTCCCTATATATAATTTACACCTCGAGTTGTAAGAACCGCGAGAACTACACCCCACAGCCGGGGGGGTAGTTTTTTACACCCCCGACCGCGGCGTTTAAAATTTTTTCTTTTACGGCTGTGTTTATAATTTACACATCTAGTTGTAAAAAAATTGTGGTGAACGCCACCCGTGGGGTGTAGTTCTCGCGGTTCTTACAACTCGAGGTGGTTTTCATTCTAGCAGCCCCCTATATATATATATATATATAGGGGAAGTTTCAAATGAAAACCACTAGTTATTGTGAAAACTAGAAAACTAACTAAAACCCACTAAAAAGGAGGGGGGGAGACTTTTAATGAAGGAGGGGTAAAATTGGAACAAAAAATATATAACTTTTCAAACATTTCCCATTTCTCCATACGTTATCATTTTCAAACAAAAATGGCACCATAAGATCACAAATTTTCTTATCTTTCATTCAAGTATATTCGAGCATATTTTTTATGACATAAAAAAAGATTTATGGTGTCGTCTTGTTTTCAATACTATTATTATAGTAGTGCACATGTGCAATATAACATGTACTACAATGTACATTACATGCTTAAAATTAGCTTTTTGATTCTAGTTTAGCTTTTAAGGTTAGTTTTTTTTGGAGGTTTAGGATTAGGATTAGGTTTTTGGGTGTGGGGGGGAGGGGGTTTAGGTTTTTGGGGGGTGGGGGGTTAGGTTTTTTTCGGGTTTATGTTTAGGGTTTAGTTTTAGGTTTTTGGGAGGGTGGGGGGTTTAGGTTTTTTTTTGGGGGGGGGGGGTTAGGTTTTTGGGGGGTGACGGTGGGGGGAGGTTTAGGCTTTCCGTATTAATGCACATGTGCAGTACAACCAAAAAAAAAAAATTTTTTTTTGAAATTTTTTTTTCCATATATAAAAAGTAGCGATTTTTCTAAAAATAATTGTAAAAAAAAAATTGTATGTTTTTTAGGTTTTTTTTAGGCTTTTTTAGTTAGTTTTCGAGTTTTCACAATAAAAGTGGTTTTCATTTGAGCCATCCCCTAAATATATATATATATATAGGGAGAAGATCATGCGAGAACTACCTCTTATTGCGAGAAACGCGGGAACCAATGTGAACACAACCAAAAATGCCTAAAAATAGCTAAAAATCACACAAAAAAACTTTTTTTTAAATATTTTTTATATAAAAATCGCTACTTTTCGAAGCCAAAAAAATTTTTTTTTTTGGCCACTAAAAGTAGCGATTTGAACAAAAAAAATATTAAAAAAAGAATTTTGATTTTTTTTTTATTTTTTTAGAATTTTTTTAGGTTTTTTGGGGGTTTAGTTTTTAGCATTTTAGCTTGGGGGTGGGGGGTTTAGGTTTTTGAGGGGTGGGGGAGGGGGTTTAGGTTCTTTTTTTGTGGGGGGGGGGGGGAGGGGTAGGTTTTTTTTAGGCTTTTTGGGGGGTTTTAGTTTTTAGCATTTAGCTTGGGTGGGGGGTTAGCTTGGGGGGGGGGGGGTTTAGGTTTTTTTGGGGGGGGGGGGGGGTAGGTTTTTTTTTGGTTTTTTTTAGCTATTTTAGGTTGTGTTCACATTGGTTCTCGCGGTTCTCGCAATAAATGGAGTTCTCGCATGAGCCCCTCCCTATATATATATATATATATATATATATATATATATAGACATCAACCGTTTTTATTAAAAAAATAGATATAGACATTAACCAATTAAAACACACTCAAATTTCACCCAACAATCACGAGCCTCCATTGACAACCCAAATGCCCCCACGCCGGTGGAAAACCCCAAGCTCAAACATAAACGCCATGCACAACGTCGTTCCAGGGGTGGTGTGTGTGGCGTGATATGGCATAAACGCCACAAAACCACGCCCACACTGTGTGGTCAAAGGGTGAGATTTACTGAGTATGATGATGATGATGATGATGGTTTATAAAAAAAGCTTATGTTATAAAGAAAAAAAACCAATAAAGCCTAATTCCATCATGTATCATTATATACGTTTAAGGTTATTTGATAATTTTATAACTCAAGTATTCTTTCAATCTTTCATCAGCAAAATGATTTAACCCAAAAGATTCAATCAAATACCATTTGCAAGATTGGTAATTTGTGTTTTGTTTGTGTGGTACTTTTATATATAATTTGGTTTTGACCAATTTTTTTTAAGGGTTATCTTATAAAATAATATAGTGCCATGATTTAGGGTAGGCATAAAACAATATTAAAAAGAATGGTTTGCAAAAAGTATATCTACATCTCATATGGTGAATGTAAAGAATTTCATATATAATAACCCGCTGCAACGCGAGGAATAGCTTTAACTCGTTTTGTATACAAACCCCCAAAATACCGGCAGTAATTGTAGAATTACAAAGACTCAATCACTGCTAAATTGCATTGTAAATATTTAAGGTTTTGTAAAAACTGTTTACAAAAAGGAGATTACTCACATTGCTGTCTTAGATTTTCTGTAAGGGTTTCCTGGGAATTATCTATAAATTACACAAATGCACACGTGTTAGTATAATAACCCATTTTAACATTAGTAATACCCTCCCCGAGACGACATTCTAACGACTACATCGGGCAGAACCACAACAGCCGTTACGGAACCCTAGATCAATCGGGCAGAGTATCTAATATGTATCCAGGGGTTATGATACTTACAACGGAGCAGAACTTCGTTATTTAGGGGATATTATACCCCGAAATAGCTTATACTACTCAGAAATTCGAGAGAAAGAAGTGTGTGTGAGCGTCGGAAACTGAAAGCCAACAGCCCCTATTTATAGTTCTGGTCGACAGGTATGTCGCCCCCCGCGATGAAGGAGGGGCAGGGGCCGTCGCGGCCCGCGACATAGGGGTCTACGGTTCTAGCTTCGTTCGGTCATTGAGTAGCTTCGACAAGTGTTAGGCCACGTGGCGGGCTGGGGTTGCGCCAGCCGTTACTCGGTCGCGGCCCGCGTAGACTCAGGCGGAGTCTGTCGCGGCCCGCCAGGGATCATTTAGTTTCGTTTTTAATTTATTGTAATAAAAAATAAGGTATTCGGGTCCGTTTTCACGTATGGGGGGTATTTTAGGACATATTGGGATATTTTAGATATTTTTAAGGTGTCGAAAATATTTCGAGGGTGTCGGTTTATTTTAGGGTTGTTATACGTAATGATCGGGTTTTTAACAGCAAACCTGCCCAGATTGTGGCGGTGGTGGATGACGTTAAAGAAATTGCGTTCTTATGGCTTAATTCAAGGTAAAAAATAGACTGCATGGAGTTGGGGGTTATGGGGAAGTTTTGAGTTGAATAAGTTATGTTATGTGGGTGATGTTTTTGTTATGTTTTGTATGCTTGTAATATGCCCAACATCTTGTTGGGTTGTTTGTAGTTGGTATATTGGCTAGCTTTGTTGTTAAAAAAATTAGGTTAGATGATTTTTTTTGTTAAATTAATTTAAAATACAATATCATCATTGTCGTTATCTCTAGATCGTACATTTGATTTTATAAAGCATTTATCTCATTCTCTACCATGTGGATATTTCTATTATATTCCCCCTTTATGTAAAAATATTTATGAGATTCTTGATAATATCTTAATTCCCCATTTATATTATATGTTGGGGCTGCTGCTATGTATATTGTGTCTAGGAAACTAAAGAAAAAAAATACAACATTATTTGTAAAAAAGGCAGCTTTGTAGGATGATGCAGAAGCATGGGTTGATGCACTTGATAACAGAGACTTTTAGGTCAGTTTTATTGATGGTCATTTTGATTTTAACAAATATATTGGTTCACTTATGCATTTGAATGCTGGAAGTGAAATTTGAAACAAGTAGTGAGTTAAAACGGCTTTATGCGTAATTTTTGGTGATATAATTCAGGTTCATGATATTTTCTGAACAGGTGCTCAATTTTGGATCAAACATGTCAAAGAAAGTGGATATATGAGGAACCAAGAGCATGCAAAATTGAAACACAATAAAGTTGCAGAGTGCATTAGAGTTGTAATCTATTCCCTCAATTAAGGATATGAGCATTTGGTACCAGGTATCGGTACCGTATCGTACGAGTTATATTCGGTAACGGTAACCATTTTTTTCATTTTTCGGTACCGGTATTTTGGTCTATTTACAGGTAAATACCGGTACCATACAGGTTTTCTCGCAAACTTTATGGAGCATTTGGAATGCGAGAAACGAGAAGGTATTCAGAGGAAAGGAGGTGAACAAGTGTAAGATAGTAGAAGAGCTAAAAGATATCACATTCGATACTATGGCAAATAGATCAAACGTGACGGGCATGGCCGGCCCTGAGAATTCGTGTACCCTGTTCGAGCTCCAAAAAACGTGCCTTTAGGCTTTAACGAAATTTTGTATTGGGTTCAATAAAGGTCTAAACCTAATGTGAATTGGCTAATAACTAATCCAAAGCATAAGAATAGTTTTGTAAGTGCGCGTATGTTGGTGTTTGTATAGGTATACCCTATTAAAAAAGAAATTTTTACGTATACATATCGGGTTTTTTTCTAAAAATAGCATGCCCTCCGAAATATCAGGCCCTGGCCGGTGGTCCTCCCCACCCACCCCAGGGCCGGCCCTGGTAACAGGTATAACTTGGAAAGACCGGAGAAGGTTTAGTTTGAACATTAAATGTAATTTGTTTGTTTTAAATGTGTCCAATATAGCAATTTGCTATGTTTGACTTTGTTTTGTTTGGTCAGTAATAAAAAAATGTTCCCCGTGCCTATAAAAAAAACCTATGAATTTTCTATTGTTGTGGTCTAGATTACGAATATGAAACTATTATTCATTATTTGTCTTCTCATTTATTGATCAAAGATAACTGAAAACATGGATTAAAACTTGATAATATGATGATACGGATTATCTTTGTTTGTTATGCTGTTAGCATAACCCGTCCATCAAACGGATATTAAACTAGTTAAAGGGGTATAACCCCACATCTACATAACCTCCCACTACACACTCAAGTTATATAACCCACATTTTCTACACATTTTACCACTTCTCAGATAACCTCTATGAGGTTTGACCATTACATATGGTCTAATACATTACACGTGTATACATTTACATGTCACCAACCTTATAAGGGGGTTCGGGGTGTTCGCGGTAACCCCATGCGGGGAGTAGATCCACCGAGAGTGGTGGTACCGCCATCATTGCGGTGAGGTAGAGAGAGGGAGTGAAACCGGTGTGGCTTCACCGAAGAGAGGGGGAGGAGAGAGGGAGGAGAGAGGATGAGTGGACCAATCAAAACCTTTCTTTTTTTTTTTTTTAATAAAAACCAAGTCACCTAAGAGGGGAGTGCCGCCATCAATTTAGGGTGTTAGGGGAGTTTAAGAGGGGAGTTGACGTGGCACACGAGGATTGGTTGGACGTAAGAGAGGGGACTCACCTCTTAGGTGAGCACCCCTTACACCCTAATTACTACTCTAATTTTCTTTAAAAACGTGGAATTTCTTTAATTATGCCACATGTAGCATTTAAATCCCTGACCTTCAAACCTTAATACCTTAGATGTTTTTAGAAACTTTGCCTCTACTATTGGGCCACAAACACCCATCATTACTACTCTAATTAATTTAAAATTTTGCCTGTCAAAAAAAATTTGAAAATTAAATAATACTATTTAAGTAAAATATATTATTATTTTTAAAATTCAAGTAACTAGGTTATTTCCATTGTAACACATGGGTGTAATAAATAAAAATTATATAAACTTTAAAGCTATAAATAACTGAGATTACACATAAATTTAAATAGCCGAGAATACATAAAATTTATTAGAATTACGACACAAAGGTTATAGCGAGACCGTGAAGACAATGTGCAGAAGAAGATGTATGGTGTCATGGGGGATTTTAAGGCAGTCAAGTGCTGGCAAATTCAAAAAAGAAATTGCAGCGGTCGAAACACAGCGTTCGTACATGATGCTTTTACTAGCTACCCAACGTCACTACTTCAGGAAGCCGTTAAGTCACTATTTGTTGCCTTCATTCTTTAATCTTTAATTAATTAATTTAATATAACTAGAATTAAGCATCCCCGTGTTACGGCAGGGACGTAAAAGCATGTCAAATAACACCAACGTCACACAACCGTCAGCATCACCAACACTGAAGTTGTCGTGTGTTAAAACGAAAAAATAGACTGAAATGCAGAACATTTAAAAAAATAACTAAGTCGATCTAGGACTCATGTGTTGCGATTAACCTGTCAAATGAAAAAATATAGACGTAAAACATTGAAAACACATGGACGTTGTACCGTGTTAACTCACAAAATTATGAACGAAACGTAAAAATGTTGAATCACACACGCACTTTGTGTTGTGTTAACTCGCAAAATTTAGTATGAAATGTAAAAAGAAAAATTTGGGAAGGATGAAAAGTAGAGGAGTGCAAAGTTGAAAGTAAAAAAGTTGTGAGGTTAAATTGCAAAAGATAAAAAGTTTTTGGATAAAAGTAAAAAAAAAAATCATTTTTCTGAGTTTAAAATTGCAAGAAACCGAAAGATAGAACATATAAAAAAACAAAGTCGATCGATGACTCACGCGTTGCGACGAACCTATGAAATGAAAAACAATAGACGTAAAAATCTTGAACTATAAACGGACGTTGCGTCGTGTTACCTCGCAAAATTACGAAAGAAACGTAAAAACATTGAATCACACACACGTTGTTACGTTGTAACTCACCAAATTTAGTACGAAACGTAAAACGAAAATTTGCAAAAGATGAAAAGTATAGGTGATAAAAGTTAAATGTAAAAAAGTTGTGAGGTTAAATGGTAAAAGAAGAAAAGTTTTGGATTTAAAGTAAAAATAGTTTAATTTTGTGAAGTTAAATCGCAAAAATTTAAAGATTTTGGTTAAAAGAAAATTTTCATTTTTTAGAGTAAAATTTCGTTTTGCTCCCTGTGGTTTGGTCACTTTAATGATTTTGCCCCAAACCTTTCAAAATAGCCATTTTACTCCCTGATCTATGAAGCTTATCTCTATTTCACTCCCCGCCCCTAACGCCATCCAATTCGACTGTTAAATCCTGGTTACATGCCCCTCACATGAGGGGCATTTTAGTCTTTTCCCATCAAACTTATTAATTTCCCTATTTAATTTTCACTCACCTTCTCTCTCTACTACACTCCCCTACATATAACTTCAATTTAGGGTTTCTTCACAGATTGCCATTCATCTGATTCAAACAATGCCGAAAAACAAATCATTCCACTTCTGTTACTCCACCGTCAAAATCCCCCAATTCCTCCCTATACACCGCCACTCCATCTCTTCAGCAATCAACAATTCCAAACACTCACTCACTCAATTCAGATCCTCCATCAACACTCACCACTCATCAACAAACTAATTACACCTAAATTATCACACACTTTTCACACTCTTCACTCTAGAAAACAAGTGTCGCTGCTATGCTCAGCTTCATTGGCGTTGACGAAGGCTGATGAGGAGGGCGGCGAGTTGACTCAGTCGAGTAAGAGTCACTCAGTGAGTCGGAATGATGATGAGTGTGTGCTGATTAGTGAGGTGTTGGTGAGGAATAAGGACAGTGAGGAGCTTGAACGGAAGGATCTAGAAGAAGAAGCGATTGCGGCATTGAAATGATGTCGTCCGAATTCAGCTTTGACTGTGCGTGAAGTGCAGGAAGATCCGAAGATGTGCATCGGATTATTGGAAGCTGTTATTGCATCGCCGTACAGTGCAAGAACAAAGTCAAAGGTTGGAGTTTAACCGAAATTGTTGAACGAGAAGGATGAAGTCAAAGGTTGGAGTTTAACCGAAATTGTTGAACGAGAAGGATGAATTGGAGGTTGCGATTAGGGTTTGAATCATTGTTTGAAGATGTGCATTGACGGTGGAGACTGCGAGGTTTCAGATCTGTGGGAAGGTTTCATGGGTTGAAGACTTCCGGTCAAAAATGTGAGGGTGGTTCCGGTGTCGGTGGTCGGAGCGGTGGTGGTGAGGCGTTTGGGTGGTTGCCGGAGTGGTGGTAGTGAGGGAGAGAGAGGGGGATTAACATCAGGTCACAGGTCACAGTGGTGAGGTATTAGGGCACAATGGATTTAGAGAGAGAACGTTGAGGATAGTGTTCAGAGAGACAAAGAAATTATATGGGATGGGAAAAGACTAAAATGCCCCTCATGTGAAGGGCATGTGACCAGGATTTAACAGTTGAATTGGATGGCGTTAGGGACAGGGAGTGAAATAGAGATAACCTTCATAGATCAGGGAGTAAAATGGCTATTTTGAAAGGTTTGGGGCAAAATCGTTAAAGTGACTAAACCACAGGGAGCAAAATGGAAGTTTACTCTTTTTTTAAATCACCTAAAACAAACATATGGTATAACACCCCATTCATACAAAAGATACTAATTTATAGTATATAAATATAATTAATTAATTAATTAACTTAATTTATACTATATAATAAAAGAAACTATAAGAGGAACACATGACATTCTATGGAATGATCTCAATTATTTTTTTCCGTCTAAAAAATAAATATTGTGACTATTAATTAATTTAAAGTTATCCATAAGTTAGTTACACAAATTTTTAGAGATAAAACGACCCATTGTATTATTTTAATCACATAATTTTTATCTTTTTATCTTTTACCCTTTTGTTTTTTATATTTATCTATAATATATATATATATATATATATATATATATATGGTAGGGTTCTAGAGTAAACAACCTTACAAGAGTGAACTGTGTGAACTCATCTGGATCCTTGATTTCCTTTTTAGTTGTTAAGGGTAGGATTGTAATTTTATAAAAAAAATAGATTTAAATCATTATCTTAATAATTGAAATCAGTTACATATTTCCTATTTTAATTTCTTATCCATAGTATTTTTCCTATTTTAAATTCATTATCCATAATATCTTTTATTTCAATTTTATTTTTCAGATTTCATCACCAGAATTCAAATTTTGATTTTTAAGGTCCATGTAACCTTCATATTTCAATGGTATACACATGTGTACTTGGATATAAATAGAACAGTACGTATGTGTACTCAGCATCGTACATATGTGTATAGTAATTCACAAGTGTACATCAAACATTCAATACAAAAAAAATCAGAGATATCACAAAAACAGACGATATACACATGTGTACATCGCATTAAAAACAGGGCAAAATCAGAATACACATGTGTACATCGCATTTAAACAGAGCAAGGATAATGAATTTAAAATAGAAAAGATATTATGGATAAGGAATTAAAATGGGAAATATGTAACTGATTTCAATTATTAAGATAACGGTTTAAATCTAATTTTTTTATAAAATTACTTTCCTATTTAATTTATGAGAGAGAACATGATTTATGCAATCAATTTAAGATGAAAATTACACATATACCCTTTTTGTATTTAAATAAATGAAAAAAATTAGCCGCATAATTACCATCATGCCACTTATCTAAATCTTAAAATCATAAAAATCAAGGGCCAAGATGAGTTCACACAGTTCACAACTGAGGGGATGTTCACTCTTATATATATATATTCAATATGTAAAATAGTGGGTGAAGTTTGTATCTTTTTTCTCTTCATATATTTGTATTTTTCGGTTGAATTTGTTTTTAGGGGATGTTTAATTGTTTTTTTTTTTTTTCTTGATTTTATGTATTTTTAATAAGGAATAATGTATTTTAATAATCCAAACTATTAGCCGTTGGCCGGCAATGGTCTCAACTTAAAAAATAACCAGTGGTGGTCCCAACTTTTCACATATTGTAAACTAATGTACCTTTGCTAACAGAAGTTTAATTTCTTTTTCTCCCCTTATCCTTTTCCGTTTAATAAAGATTCATTGGTTTAAAATATATGAAAAGTTGATACCACCACTGGTTAATTTTTAAGTTAGGACCATTACTGGCTAAAACTAATAATTAGGATTATTAAAATTCATTATTCCTTTTAGTAAATATAAGTGAATAATAACCTATAACAAAATAATTTATGTTAATACTATAACAATCTATATACTGTAATATTTTATAATAAAGGGTTGAGTACATTTAAGAAGTTTAAATAATTGTAAAACTTTCAGAACCCAATGGCATTGATTGAAAAAAGAACTATCGTTTGGTTTGAAAATTTTATTTAACAATTTAACATAATAATAAATAAAAAAAACCAAATAAAATGTTCTAATAAGTAAATAGTACATCAAAGTTTATTTTTTTAAATACATATCTTGACGACTGTACGTGTTAATTGATTATATTATATTTAACCCGTGCAATATACATGTCTTAAATATATAATTGTTTTCTTATTTACTTAATATATAAAATTATACGTATTCAAAATTATATAGTATGCATTTAATTTACAACATTTATGTACAAATAATTATATGGTAGTTATAATTAAATTTTCATGGGGGTAAGTTCAACATATGTTCATTTTATTATCACATGTGACATCTTTTATATAATGGAAGTCACGTGTTAGCTTTGTAAGCCATCTAAAATTTGATTTTACCGTCTCTTTCGGATATTAAATATTCGATGTCACATGTTAACTTATAATGAACAATAGATTTCAAGAATTATATGACATATTATTAAAAATTAATATTTTTAAATAAAAATTATTTAACTTGTGTAACACACAAATCTGTAATCTAGTAATATATGAAGTAATTTATTGATTTAGAGAATCAACAACAATAAAAAAGAGCACACGCGGAGTCCTCAACTGAGGGTTAACGATCGGCAAACGGGGAGGTGCCGTCAGCCGTTTGTGTTGTTTAGTTGTGAAGGGGATGAAAAAAATATATCCCATTTATTCCGTCTCGATTGCACAGATATACTATAATCGAACTTCTACAAGTAATTTATATTAAAAAAAATGTCTACATGATGTGGATTGCTAACTGAATTGAACTAATTTGAAGTGCTTTCTTTTCTTTTTATTTGGGTCATGGACCCTTTGACTTTTGTAGTCAAACAGTAGGGAATATTGGAATACTTGGTGATTTATGACCTGATAACATATGTTCTATTGAATTTCTAATTTCCATGCTCATTGGTGATCATCAATTCATCATGGATATTGCAAATCTGAGGGTGATAAAGAGAATAATAAGTTGGATAGCCAGTACACATTATCTTCCAAAAAAAGGGATTATAATGTCTTTGTCAGATGGTCAACTTGTGAAATATGAATTGATAAGTATTTCTTTGACATTTGACGTACAATTATGTAAAACCCAATACCATGTACAAGACACGGGAAGTTGTTGGTGCTAAAGTTCTAACAAATTATTGGGAGGAATTTTGTGTTTAAACAATACCTTGTTTGACGTCAAAAGTCAAAGTGTAGCAGTTCCACCTCTTCATAATATTTATTAGGTTCCTTGTTTAGTCTATTTAGTCCCTTCCATCCTAGAAACATAAAGATATTCAACTAATAAAAGTTGAACATAAGTCAATTTGTTGTTTACTTTCATACAGGACTGCTACATTTATGTTAATTCTGATCCAAAACATTACTAATAATCTGTGCACAACTATATATCCAGTGTAACAGACATTAGAATACATCTAGACAGTTATAATGTTACTTATAAAAAAACGTACCTTATAGAACCTTGCAGAGAAAACATATGATCTTGTTCTAGAATTCACACCCCTGCAGAATGTTAATGAAAAGAAAATATTCATCAACTTTGGCTTATTATTGAATTTGAGGTAAAATTCTTTGAACTTTTCCTAGCTGCCTACATTAATTTTGTTCTGAAGTTGCTAAAATTGAAATTTTGTGCATTCAAGAAGATAAATATTAATGTGCCTATTTTAAGACTCGTTAAAGAAAGGAATAAATGTACATAGGTACCTCCTCTTGTTTGGTCTTTATAAAGGAGTTGATGTTTGTCTTTACACAACAAATCATATAATTTGTATGTATTACTTTTAGCTCAGGGGTAGACACGTGTCCCTTGGTGAAATATGTAATTGATGGACATCTATTGATTTCTAAAGTATCCAGAGCTGGCAATGAGAAAGCGGCCTTCCCTAGGCAAAATCCCTTGAGACTTTGAAGGCCAACTAGTTTTAAGGAGTTTAGACGAGGTAACATGACATCACATTCTTCTTCTTCTTTCTTGACAATCACTTCTATATTTCTACAAAAACTGATTTGTAGGTCTTGTAGTTGCACTAGACTACCAACCATGGAACATGTAAAAACATGTTTTAACTTTTCACACCTTATTATGTGTACAGTTGTTAGGTTTGGAAACTGCAGGACCATCCATTTGTTGCTCTTCCATAAATACTTGACATTCTTTAGCATCTCTAACTTCACTTGTGTTAGGTTTGGAATTTGGACAACAGTTTGTGATGCATTGAAACCACCATTGTTTGTCTTTTCCGATGCTACTACTTCAAATACCTCATTTACCAAATGACATTCAACTAAATTAATATGTTCAAGCTTTTGTAATTGTTGCAACGCATGTGATGGAATAATCTTTTTAACATCCCTGTTATTTATAGATAACTCTACCAAACTATGAAAATCGAAAGAAGTTGGGATTGTCGTCTGCAAAAAAAAAAAAGAAAAAAAAGAAAGATAAGGCATTTCTTTGAGGTTATATCCATACAATAATGAGGCTGGAACATAAGAATATGATTGTTTTAGAAAATTTATTACTATGGAAAGACAATTTTCTATGAAAGATGAGAGTCAATGAACACATTATAGCTAATAATTTGTACACATATTTAGCAGCTTGTTTCAACCCATTTTTCTTTTCAAAAACAAATTATTCAATTTAGATTTTTTACTATACCAGCATACTATGTTCATGAAAACCTAAACTTTGTTATAAAATGGATCTAATAACAAATGTTCATATAGTAGATGATGCATAGTAGTTTAGTAAAAGAAAGTGCACCTGACGAATAGTTCCATGAAGGTTTAGGTCACATTCAAGACTATATTTGCCAAAACTTGTATGTATGTATTTGAGCTTTGGAGTTGTTGACTGACCATATGTAAACATCATCAATTGAGGGCAATGATTGATATATAAATCATTCAATGAGGGCCATTGGAACTCATTCACCCCCGAGAAGAAACCCTTGAGGTTTGGTAGATGACCAAGTTCAAGTGTCTCCAGACGAGGGAACACTACAACTTTTGATGACGTTTCATTTTCTTCTTTTACAATCACTTGCATTGCCTTGCATCCACTTACCATTAATTGTTTCAGTTGCTTGAGGCTTTCAAGAGTAGCGAATGGGAATAGATGTGGCAGACAATGACAATCACTAATAGACACACTTGTTAAGTTGGAGAGTTGAGGGACAACTACAATAGTAACATTTCTTAGTGGTGGACTTGCTAATGTAGGACCAACAACACTACATGTACCTCCATCAACATGATTGATTGATTCACTTTCAAATACCTCCATCATTGTTTCACAAGACATTATTTCCAGTTCCTGAAGCTTGTTCATTTGTCCTACTGCATACCATGGAATTAGAATTAACAATGCAGCACACCTTATTATGGATATCTTTGTGGGGTATTGGCACAATGACCAACAAGCACCGTTTACTTGACCACTCTGCAATCAATCACAAATCAATAATTAATATCTTTGTGGATTGATTTGCACTGTTTTACCAATCCATGACCTTTTTACGTTGTATATCATATTTGTATATTGTTAATTATTACTAAACTTTATGAGTTATATGTTTCATTTGAGAAAAGTATATATATTAAGGTTATATATGGTGTATGGTGTAAGTGGTATTAGATGGTCATTTTAAAATAATCATAATATCATACCTGGGTTTGACCATCAACACTCTTTAGAGATGGCAGAGATGCAAGCTGGAGAGTCTCTAAATGAGGAAAGAATGTGGTGTCTTGATAAGAAGATGTGGATGTAGTATTTTCATCATCTCTGCTAGAAATAACTTCTTCAATACCATAGCAATCATTTATACTGACAATCTTTAAGTTGGATAAATATTTTGCCATAAGAGGTGAAAACAAGTACTCTAACTTGTGACAAGAATGCAAAAATATGTCTGTGAGGCTTTGGAATGGAAATTGTAAAGGTTGATGTTGAGGAATTAAGAATTTATTCCAATTGCACTTCCACACATGACTTGTCTCCTTCAAATTGTATAGATCTATACTTTGAAGGTAGGGGAGTAGTAGTGGCGGTTGAATTGTTGCTAATTGCCTACTACTTTGACTATCCATATCAAACAACACCCCCGACACTCTTTCATCACTACATAATCGAAGACGTTGAAGGTGATGACAGGTGGGCAGAAGATAAGAGAGGTATGTAACATTCGAAATATCGTCATCCACCTCTGATATTACATTAATCTGCATGTAACATTAATGTAATTAACACATCAAATATAATATAACATTATCAAGAAAAAAATGGAAACGGTGGTTAAAGCTCCCAATTTAAACATGTTCAACTGAATGATTTGTAAAGCACAAATGATAACAAATTTTACATAATACCATGGGTGTGGAATTGGGAAGGCCAACCTGAAAACAAATATATATAACACAAAATTTTAGTTACGTGAAATAACTTGAAAGTAACAAAAGAAACAAATAGTAATACATTATTTAGTAACATTTGACAGTCAGATGAGATGAAATACCCCTTCAACGATGTAGTCGGTAAGTGCACTGAGATCAAAATTGGCTGTGACAGGTGTGAATGTACTTTCAAACCTCTTGCAACCACTTATATTAATGCTTTGTACAGCTTGAAAGCCATTGATGAGGATGTTAGAGTTATTTACACCTCTTATCCTCCACAACTCTTTAAGCATCACTAACCCTTCGACTCTAATGCTTCTTAATCTGCTAATGTATCCCTCCATTTCACTAACATTTTCAAAGTCGATGTTGAATATTACTTCAATGGAACAACCACAATTTGAAACCTCAAACTCTTCTAAATTGTTTAGCATTGGCAATGGATTGTTTGGAAAAATATTGATAAGGCTATCACACATGTACACGTTGATCATTCTCAACATGTTTACATTATTTTTCTCAGCAGTAGACATTTGAGACGGCCATATCTGCTTCAAGTTCTCCATATAAAAAATATCTAATTTCTCCAACTTAGGTATCACAACCTACACAATAATTAAGCCCTATAAGATTCGTAAACTACATATGACTTGCAATTACAAGCGATTTATAGCTTTAGATATAAAGATAACCATAATGTATGTACCTTTTTGTTCAATAAGGATTGTATAGCACATGGATTACCGTTGTCTGGATAAATGCTCGTGAAGTTAGGAAGAGTACCAAGTTTCAACTCTACCATTTCTGGTAACTCAATCATCGTAACGGATAAACTTACCATGTTTGGCAGTTCCTCTAAATACATATATTTTAAATACGGGAAGATAATCACCCCAACTCCACAATCCTCACCAACCAGTGTTCTCAAAACAGGGCAATTGGAAATTTCAAGTTGCTCCAATTTCTTCAAACCACTTACCATGGCAACCGTAAAGAGGTATGTCAACTCTTTACACCCAAAAACATGAAGGATCCGTAAATTGGAAAATGAGTGATGCATTGAAACATTCTCAAGATGATGCATATCATCTACTTGAAGATGAAGTTCCTCTGTTTCCTCAAATAGGTCACTAATACTGCATTCTAGAAGCTTGTTGCACTCACCAACAAACTGAATTGTGTTTCTGAATGAATATTTTCCGTCATATCTCAATAATGACAGTTGACAACCAATAGATATTCTGAACCTTTCAAGGTTTTCAAAAGACACTTTTTTCGGTTGGGCCTTATTCTCATAGAACTCCAACTCTAATGAAAATAGCCTCCGTGAAAGTATCTCCAACTCGTCGCAATTGGCATCTGTGAATTTTATTGGACTACCTGTATGAGCTCTCATATACAGTTCTTCAAGGCTATCCAAGTTTTGAAAGACACCATCGTCAATACGTAGGTCAACACATCCAGTCAAATCAAGTAACTTCAGTTTTTTCAACTTTCCTATCATCGATGGTAACCTTCTTATTCGACAATCTACAAAGCTCAATGTTTCCAAGTTGCTTAGATGTCCAAGAAAAGATATATCATCAATCAATGAGCATGAACGAAGACATAAGGTTCGAAGTTTGGTTGAGTTTTCGAACATTACCGGAAGCAATGGAATACCCATTTTCTCATAACACACAACCTCAAGATTTTCTATTTTTTTATAAATATCTTGCGGAAACTTAAGGAGGTTATATTCATCCATTACAATCAAGAGTGAGAGATTTGGGTAATTGAAGTCGAATGGAAATTTATTAATACCTTTGCTCTTTAACAAAATTCTATCATAGGATTCGTTAGCATCTTCTATAAGCCATTGGTCTAACATATTATCATGGTAGATTATTGAAGCTTGTTTCACTTTTGTAAAATTACTTAAAGCATAAACACGCACCAGATCATGCATCTTTACGCATCCCATGCATTTACTTTGTGTCAACAAGTTCACATGTATGAGGTTGTTAACACAAACGATTGTTCGCCTTCTAGCTTCTGCTAAAGTATACACGTTAGTAAACAACTTCAGTCCCCATGCGTACCTCATCAAGTCCTCAATAGGAATATCAAAGTCATCCGGAAATAAGCCACTTAGAAGAAAAATAGATTTATCATCTTCATTTTCAAGATTGTTGTAGCTCATTCCAAAAACTTTATGCACGATGTCTTTAAGGACATTTTGTTGTAAACTAGAAAGTGTTTCTTTCCATGCCTCATTTTTCTTACCAATAAGACTTTTGGCAACGGTATTCAAGGCAATGGGCAAGCCCCCACATTTATTCACAATATCTTCTCCTATCTTATGGAGCTCAGGATCATCATGATCAGACATAGATATTCCCACAATTCCAAAAAATAAAGCTTTTGCTTCTGCTACATCTAAGACGCGCAATTTGAAAACTGAGTCAGTTTTAACACCCATCTGAGTGCAAACATATTCAGACCGTGACGTGAATAACAACTTGAACCCAGTTGGAAAAGGCCTTAGTCCAACATCATTGAGGTCGACCTCACTCCAAATATCATCCATTATTACTAAAGTTTTCTTTCCCTGTTTTGACATCCCCTCAAATATTTTTCGAAGACGATCAGCCCTTGCATCTATAGCTTCTTCTTTTATATCCTCAAGATTAATGCATTTTGCCGTAGCTCGTTGAAGAGCAACTAGGTCAGTGTTTTCACCAAGAACCACCTTCACAACTTTATCAAAAAAATTTGAAGCCTCCACTTCCTTCTTTAGTTGTTCCATCATTGTGGTCTTGCCGATACCACCCATCCCACATAGAGCTATCATCTTTCGAGACTCATTATTTGGTTGTAGGGATTTTAAAGCCGCCTCGTATATCAAATCTCTAGACTTGAAAATGTTTTGGGTACCATCAGGGGTACAGATGGATGACCTTGTAATAGTATCCATTTTTTTAGCTGCAAAATTAATACAAACAATAAAAAATAATTAATAAGATGGTGAAGAAATCGTAATTACCAAAGAGATACTCACGTAGTCATTAATTTACAAAACTATTTACGTAGTATCTTAAAAACACACACATACACACACCCTTGTTTCACCAAACATATCCAAATAGAAGGGTTGTTACACTTGCCAAGATCAATTCAGGCAATATTTCGAGATTCTAACATGTAATGAAAAGGAGAATAGATGCTTTCTTCGCTTATGATCTTCTTTTCTGTATAATTATGAGTTGTGAAGAGAATACATGCTTTCTTCGCTTACAATAACCTATTCCTATTTCTAATCTACTTCATTGTAGGAGTGTTCATCGAATCGAATATCGAATTTTCGAATTATTCGAATCGAATTGTTCGAATAATTTTTATTTTTCCTTGAATTCGTATTCGATTCGATTAAAACCTTTCGAATTCGATTCAAATTCGTATTCGAATAAAAAACCTAATTCATATTCGATTCGTATTCGATTAAAATTTCGAATTCGTATCGAATTCGAATAAATTCGATTTAATTAAGATTCTTTAAAACATGTAAAAAACAATCAAAATGAAACATAAATTTTAAAGCAGCCATAAAGCACGATATCACATTAAAAAGTTTCAAATAAAGTACCACAAGTCTAAAATTCAAAACGAGAAGTCGGGAATAATCACTCCACATTACAAGTTAATATGTGTATGGTTAGAAATCTATTGATAGATTTGTTACCTATGTTTTACTTATGGGTCATGTAGTGGGTTTGGTAATGGGTAATTTTAATACTTGGAAAAATTTTTGAAAATAATTTATAGTATATAGCATAAAAAAAGTTATATATGTATTATATATAAAAATAATAAATAAAAATGTATAATTTTTATTCGAATTTCGAATCGAATCGAATTTGAAATTATAAATTCGTATTCAATTCGTATTCGATTCGTATTCGATTTACTTGACTCGAATTGAATCGAATTCGAATTCGAATTCTTATAATTGTAACGAATTCTTGATAATCGAATCGAATTTAAACGAATTTCGAATTTTTCGAATTCGAAACGGATCCTGAACACCCCTACTTCATTGTTTCTCGTGTACTCGAACATTCAATCTCATAGGACACTATTTTATATAGCATGATACTCTTAGACCAAAGACCCTTTGATCATAAGAATTAGATGCATCCTAGTAGTATTTTTTTTATCTTTTTATGTGTGTTTTTTTCTTAACTAGACCCAAGCCAAAATAAACATAGAGCTGCCCATGGTTGGTGCTTCAGACTATCTTGGACACGAATGAGCAACCTAGACAAGTTTAAAATACACCCATATTTATCAGATTTCAAATATTTGGGGGTTGATTCACATAAAAATAATATTTTTAAAAGGTAGTAGATGTTTAATGTATGTAAAACATATGCGCCCCAAGTATGAGTTTTATGAGCCTTCGAGGATGATTTTTAAGTGAAAAGTAAAGAATATGAGTTTTAATATGTTAACTAAGACCATTTCTCAAAGGCTAAGGAAATTATCCGTGGGATTGTGTTGGTGTCTTGTTGGTGCTTATGGAAAGCTAGGAATTTGAAAATCTTCTCTAACGATAGAGGCGATGTTGCTGATATCGTTGGGGAGGTGAAAGCTCTTAGTTTCTTTTGGCTTAAAAGTAGGTCCAAACAATGTAACTTAGTTTGGAGTGAGTGGTGTAAGTCCCCTTTGTACATGTTGTAATCGGGTTTGGGTATGGTCCTGCACTTTTTTTGTCAAGCCGGCCGGTTTTTAATGAAGTTTACCTTTAAAAAAAAACTAAGACCATTTCTTACAATAAGGAACTTTAAAAACACTTTAAAAACTAAGACCATTTACAATAAGGAACTTTAAAAACACTTAAAAACGTGCCACATCAGCTGCCAAATCATTCAAACACCATTTTATAAAACACCAAAAACATGTCCAATAACAAAATCTAAAAACACTTAAAACCATTATCACCTCATCACCATTTTATATAGAGAGAGAGAAAGAAAGAGAAAGGGATAAAAGGGTTTTTTATTATAATAATCATTGGGTTCCACCACTTGAGCATTCTTTCTAGTCCTTAGGGAAATACAAGTTGCAAAATTAAAAGAAAGGACACCCTTCACATGAAGCAAGGGAAAATGATGAGGTGACAAAAACTAGTAAATATACCCCCCAAAAACATGTTATTGTGCTATTGATATATTGTGATCTTTGTATTAATTTTTGAAAAGTGTGTTTAAACTTTTTCTTAAAAATTATTTTATAAAAATAAGGATTACTCACTAATTTTTGTTGATCTAAAATTATTTTCTAACATAATACTGATACACAAGTTTAAGGATTTGAAGTTGAAGACACATAGGATGTGCCTTAGTAATAAAACAAATTGTTGTTCATAAATTATATCTTATGGATTTTTGTTTGAATATTTCTATGATTATTTGTGATAATTTAGAAAGGGTGTGCTTTAAATATTAAAACTATTATTAGTTGTCATGAGCTATGGACCAAGTGATTTGGTTGAGCTTTCTATGCAAGATTAATCATATGTTTGTGATTTGAATGGGAGAACGGGATATGATTTGGGTGTGTGGCAGATACACAATTTTTTTGTGGGATGGGCCCGGCATGGGTTGGCTTAAAATAGATCACAAGAAAAAAACGATGATAAAAAAACATAGTGCATGAAATAATTAAACATAATAACGACATACCTCGATTACTAGATGGAATTTCACTTGAACATGGTTCTTTTCTTTTTAAGAAATTGTTTAGAGTTCCTACATAAAGAAACGTATATAAATTAACAAAAAAACTACCCTTAAGTCTCTGAATATATAAGACCATAAAAGCGTATAAAAAGGCACCTTGTTTCAGGTTATGCGAAGACATCACCAAAATAGGTTAAGCAACTTCGATCGTCGACTTAGTTCAACAACTTTTTGTCTAGGAAATATAAAAACCCTGGAACATAAATTTAATTTTTTTAAAAACTCTAAAAAACAAAGAGGCAATCACAAAATATAAAAACACACGTTTAGATTCAAGGAGATGAGAGCAAATCTTGGTCAATCACAAAGTTCAATCATTCAATTAGAAAAACCTTTGTTTGTCGTGTGTTCATCTACTTGTCGATCACAATTCATAAGATAGTTTTTATTTATTTTGTTTTTGCTTTGTTCATCTGATCTAGGGATCGGGTATTTTCCGTAATTGGTTATGAGTAATTGGGTGTAAATTGTTAAATGGGAGGTGGGCTAAGGCATCTAAAATATGGGTATTAAATTATTGCTTATTGGGCATCTCATCAATAGGACCATTTTATATATATTTTATATAATATTGTTTTCGAATAAAGTGATTTTAAATTTACAATAATAAATAGTCTTTTTTATATTTTTTATTTTTAAATATTATATATATATATATATATATATATATTGTTTTCGAAGTGATTTTAAATTTACGATAATATATAGTTTTTTATATTATATTTAATTTTACCTTTTAATATTTTTTTCTTTTTTAAATATATACTTCCTTATAATTTATTTTCTGTTTTTTTAATAATTTTTGTCTTTTATTAAATCATTCATATATATTTTTATGTTTTTAAATAATTTTGTCTTTTATTAAATCATATTTTCTTTATAAATTAATTTAATATTTTTTAATAGCTTACATTAGTTAAGTTTTTTTCTCGCGATATTCTATTATAAGTTTTGTTAAAAATGAAGTTGTATTCAAAATAGAGTATTTAGTTGGTTTGGTTTTATGGTACAATGATAAACTGAACCAATTCTAATAGTTTGATTTTCTAAACAACATGCTTCATTTTCAAATAACGTTTGTTTTACATTATCATTTGCAATGTTTCGCCGCAACGCGCGACGACGACAAAGCTAGTTCATATTAAAAAGACTTAAGATACTCTCGCATAAGGATGATCACGGTACCTGTTTGGTATCGAAAGGACTGATACTGAAAAACGAGAAAAATAGGTACCGATACCGGTACTGAATATATCGGTTCGGTACCGTACCGGTATCGAAAGACGAGAAAAATGGGAACCGCTACCGGTACCGAATATATCCGGTACGATTCGATACCGGTACACGATACTAAATGTTCATCCATACACTAGCAAAACAAAAATACATTGTGGTTTGGGCTGGACAGTGGGCCTGTGCCAACCCTCCCATACAATTGAATCTGCCTCGGGGTAGTGGTGCACAAATCGGGTTTTCTGAATACCCGGTTCCGGGTATGGAACCGGGTTCGGGTACGATCGGGTTCTACAAAATCGGGTATTGACAATACCCGGGTCGGGTCCGGGTTTTATATAAAAATGTAGACCCCATATACCCGGGTTCGGGTTGGGTTTTCTAATACCCGGGTATTATAATATCATATTTTTGGGTTCGGGTAGGGTCGGGTATGGATCAGGTTGGGTTCGGGTATGCCTCGGGTATTCATTTTTTTTGGATAAATCATAGAAATATAAAATGCAAAACATTTTTATTTCATAAAACATAGAAATACATGACACCTAAATAATCATTGAACGGGATCGAATAAGATGATGAACATATATAGCTTCGAATAACTTGATCGTCTTCGTTTATTATTCGTCATCAAAGACCCCTTTTATAGGGTATAGAGATACAATGTAAACCAAACAAATGATCATAATACACTTTCTAACGGCTACAGGGGCGGACCTAGTGTAGGTCCAGGCGTAGCCCGGGCTACGGCTCAACTTTTTTCCGGTAGTGTAAAAAAAAATTCGATTTTTTTACATATGACACCCCTGAACAACTACGAGGACACCCCTCAAATTTTTTTTACAAACCAATAATAAACCCACTTGGTGATGATGAATACAAACCAATAATAAGCCCAATAAGAAACTAAATAATAAGCATAAATAACTAAATAATAGCACATTAGATAAACCCAAATAACTAAATAATAGCCCAAGATTGAATCAAATGGGCGGCAGTTTAATCAGGGATATCAAACGTCGATAGAGTCAGACATCGCTGATGATCATCTTCGAACACAGAGGCAGAGACAGAATAGAATAAAGTATCAACAGATCAGCTTTGGTCGCTGATTGTTTTATTATTTTCATTGGCAGCAGCAGCAGCAGCAGCAGAAATACAGGTTTGATTGTTATTTGTTTGATAATTGTTTGATTGTTATTTGATTGATAATTGTTTGAACCGGTTGTTAGTTTGATACTTTGATTGTTCGAAAATAACATATGAATAGTCAGAATAGACAATGTTCGAAATTGTTTGATTGATAATTGTTCAAATAGGTTGTTAGTTTGATTGTTATTTATTTAATAATTGTTTGATTAGGCAATCATATCGCACAGAAGATCATCTTCGAAGTTCGAACGGAACTGGCAGCAACACATCGAGTCATCGAACAGAGTCGCAGACGAATAGACGATCATATCGAACAGAAGATTGGCTGATTATTGGTTAGTATGATTAGTTTTATTAGTTTTATTCTTGTTACTTGTTGTTATTGGTTGATTATTGGTTGTTAATTGATTGTTTGAATTCTTTGAAGTGATGACGAAACCAAAATCCAAAAAAACAAGCTTTAATTGATCACTGCTGATTGCTGAAATAGTTTAGAACAATAATCATCGAACAGGCTAATTGGCTGAAGTCGCTGCTGTTGTGCTGATTGTGAGTTGTGAGTATTCTTTATTTCTTTTCTTCTTAAGTTTTTGAATTGTTTAATTTCGATCTAAAAATTAAAAATAAACCTAGCCCAATCTAAAACCGAAAAACTTATTGACAATATTAATTCATAAACCCTAGCCAAATGTGATATGCTCAATATTGATTCGTTAACCTAAAT